>NW_008705592.1:411325-413084 GCF_000186865.1 Aureococcus anophagefferens
CCCCGGGGCCGAGACCGTAGAGGGCCCCCAGCGCCCGCGCCCGCCCAAGGCGGTGCGCCGGCGGGCTAGCTCGTCTAATGCGCTAGAGAGAGAGGCGGGGTGTGTCGCCTCATGCGCTAGAGAGAGACGCCTGGCGAGACCGCCGACGAGCCCGTCGTGCCTCGCGGACGCTCATATTACGGGGTCCGCCTCGCGGGCGACGTGGGGCGCGGAGCGCACGCGCTTGGCGACGTCGAGGGAGGCGACGGCGCACTTGCGCTCGAAGGCGAGGCGGTAGGGCACCGTGAGCCCGAGGCCGGCCGCGGCCCAGAAGCCCGCGGGCGACCAGAGCGCGCCCGGCGCGCCCAGGGGCCGCCGGATGCCCAGAATGCGCTCGTCCTCGTCCCAGCCCTTGAAGGAGAAGTCCTGCTCGAGCGACAGGTGCACGTCGCGGCGCCGGTGCCTCCGCGCGAAGTCGGCGAGCGCCGCGGCGTACTCGTCGGCCGTCGCCGCGTCGTCGAAGGCGAGGCTCCTCCGGAGCCGGATCTTCACGAGGGCCCGGCGCGCCGACGGCGTCACGGAGCACGCCCGGCGCCACGCGCGCGCGAGCGCGTCGACGCCGCCGGACGCGTCGCGCCACGCGCCGTAGGCCCACGTCTCCCGCGCGACGGCCGTGACGACGCGCCGCGTCGACGTGCGCCGGTCGTCGCCGGACCCGCGGCTCGTCGTCTCGTAGTGGTAGCTCTCGGCCGTCCACGCGACGACGGGCGCGGCGTCGACGGCGCCTCGCAGGAACGCGTCGACGGCGTCCGCGTCGCGCGCGTCGGACACGTAGCGCAGCGTCGAGCTCCGCGCCGCCTCGGCGGCGTAGAGCACCGCCGCGACGACGACGACGAGGCCCCGAATCCAGGCGAGGCCGCCCGCCGCGCCCGACGGGAAGAGGAACCGCCGCAGCCGCTCGACGGACTCCGCGGGCGCGGCGGCCGCGAAGCGCAGCGCGCCGAAGAGCAGCGCGCTGAGGCAGCAGGCCTTGGCGTGCGCCGGCCGGCCGCGCTCCATGACCACCGCGCCGCGGCCGGGCCAGGGCGACGGCGGGATCGGCCGCAGCGGCGCCGCCACGGCGAGCGCCGGCGGCGGCGGCGGCGGCGGCGGGAGGACGAGCTCGGAGCGCACGCGCGGCTTCGCCGGCGTGATCTCGTCGAAGAGGCCTTTCGCGCTCGCGCGCAGCAGCAGGAGCGCGAGGCCGACGACTGTGTCGCGGCGGCCACGACACATGCCCATGCTCTCACTTCACGTTTACTGCATCTTAGAAGAAACGATCGCCGAGCAGCCCCGACCCCAGTGCGAGTAGGAAGACCACCTCGACCGCGCCGCGCGCAGCGTGCATAGCACTGCGACAGCGCGCACGATGGGCCTGACGGCGCGCGACGCGGCCCTCGTCGCCGCCGGCGCCGCCGGCGCCGTCGCCTTGCCGGCCGTGGCGCGCGCCTGCCGCCGGGCCTGGGCCGCCGCGCCGTCCTGGCGGCGCGGCCGCGCGCGCGCGGCGAGCGCGTCGCCGCCGACGGTGCTGCTCCTGGGCCACGCGGCGCGCATCGAGGCCGGGATCCGCGCGACCCTGACGAGCGAGTGGCGCGTCGAAGCCGTCGCGGACTCGGCGGCCGCGCTCCGCGACGCCGTCGCGCGCCGCGGCGGCCGCGTCGCCGCCGTCGTCGCCGCGCCGCCCTGCGCCGCCTACTTCCGCGAGGCCATGGCCGCGCTGCCGGGCCTCGCGCTCCTGCAG
>NW_008705592.1:413134-415258 GCF_000186865.1 Aureococcus anophagefferens
TCTGGTAGGGCAGCTTCGCGTCCTGCATCGCCGGCATGAACGGCGTCTTCCGGAGCGCGTCGCCGAGCGCGCCGTGGACGCGCCGCAGCATGGCCTCGTTCTCGCCGACGGTGGTCAAGATCAGCTTGCCGCCGCTAGGTTTCAGCGCGGACTGCGCGCAGGCCGCGTACTTGGCCCAGACGTCGCGCGTGATGAACGGCGGATCGACGACGACGCAGTCGAACGCGTGCTCCAGATCCGCGTCGATCTTCTCGCGGTTAAAGTCGAAGAAGCGGAAGCGCGGGTCGCCGTTCCACTGGTCGTCGTAGTCGAAGCAGTAGGACGCCTGGCGCACGGCCGACGCTTCCGGCAGCGAGAAGTAGACGCTCGGCGTCGACAAAAAGGCGACGCGCAGGCCGCAGGCGCCGGACTCGAGCTCGGCGACGAGGGCGGCGAGGGTGCGAGCGCTGTACCAGTACTGGTTCAGCGACGCGACCTCGGGCGTCGCGTCGAGGAAGTCCATCGTCGTGGTGCTTGGCTGCCGCTGTGGCGCGACGCGCGGCGGTGCGACGGCTTGGCCGTCAAAATCGAGCGGCCTTGCCACACTTTTGGCGATGTTGACGGCATCATTGTTACGAGCAGCCCCGGAGGCAGACGGCAGACCCGCGCGCCGCAGCCGCCGCCCTGACCTGCGCGAACGATGGCTCTGCCGCCGCTTCACAAGGCGGCGCGCAACGACGACGTGGCATCGATCAAGTCGCTCATCGCGTCAGGCGTCGACGTGGACGTGCGAGATGCTGCTTTTGGATGTACCGCACTGTATTGGGCCGCCAGCCTTTGTAATCTAGCCGCTGCGGTCGCCTTAATCGACGCCGGTGCTGATGTCAATGCGTTAAACAGGGGTGGTCACTTATCCAGGGGGAGTGGGAATACACCTCTGCATGCGGCTGCTCTGCACGGGCAAACACACATCGCACGCCGGTTGATCGCTGCGGGAGCTGACGTGAATAGGATTGGGGATTACAACAAGAGCGCTGCAAGAATCGTCTTCATATACAGTCCCGCAAATCTCTCCATGCTCAAGCTCCTGCTCCGCTCCGGTGCCACTCTCGATTTCACAGAAGGCATTGTCCGCCTGCCCCGAAACAAAGCCGCGTTCGCGTTGCTCGACTCGGTCGTCGCCGCGGGCGGCTGGGACGATTTCGTGCTCCGCCACCGCGCGATCATCAAGTCCATCGTCTCCAAGTGCGCCCCCCTGCCCGACGACTGCCTCCTCGCCATCGCCGCCTTCGTCTTCCCCCCGGGCGGCTGGTGATCGGCGCGCGCCACCCAACACAGGCTAAAAAGAACACAAAAGAACGCCCCCCTTACCTCGCTGCCGGCGGGACCTCGACGGGGTTGTCGTAGAGGAGGAGGTAGGGGAGCATGGGCGCGCCCTTGGTCTTGCAGCACCGGTCGACGACGTCCTTCCACCCCCGGCACGCCGTCGCCTCGGCCTTGTCGTGCCAGGTCCAGTGGCCGTGCTTGTCCTTGACGAAGGCCGTGTAGTGGTTGTCCTTGAACGTGACCATGGCCACGAGGTGGAGCTTGCGGACCGCGGGCTCCTTGGGCGTCGCGTCCTCGAAGCACCGCCGCGCGTCGAGCGACTTCGCCGCCAGCCCCAACAACGCGCGGACGTCGGCCGCGTCCTGGTCCGTGGAGAACCAGGCCACGGAGAGCACGAGGGCCTTGGCGACCTTGTCGAGGTCGTGGACGACCGCGCACGCGCCCGGCGCGCCGCACGCGTCGCAGCTCTTGCCCGCGTGGCGGTGCGCCTCGCGGTAGACGTCCTCCAAGCTCCTCGCCCGGCCCGTCTTCGCCGCGTGGACGATGGCCGACGCCGTCGCGGACCGCGCGAGCTCGCTGAGCTTGATGGGCTTCTCGCCGTTGGACGCGCCGCACGCGGCGCAGGCCGCCTGCGCGATGCGGCCCTTCGTCCGGAGCACGGCCGCGGGCGACTCGCCCCTGTGCGTGCGCCCGATCTCGTCGACGAGGACCCCGAAGACCTCGGCGACGTCGAGGTGGGCGCCGCCCGTGCCGAGCTCGCGCGCGACGCGCGCGTCCTTGGACCCGTCGGCGAGCGCGGCCCGCAGGTCGTCGATCGCG
>NW_008705592.1:415308-417731 GCF_000186865.1 Aureococcus anophagefferens
TTGACGATCGCGCCATTTACGCTGACGTGCACTCGAATCTCCCGCGCCGCCGCGCCGTCCGTCTCCCGAGGGGGCGGCGGCGCGGCCTCGCCGTCTGTGGCCTCGCCGTCGTCGGGACGGCTCGCGGCGGGCGTGGCTTGCCCCGCGGCGAAGCTCGAGCTCGCCGGGCAGTGATGTCGGTGCTCGGCCCAGGCCGCGCGCTGGCAGGTCGCGTCGCAGTAGCGGACGCGGCGGCAGCCGAGGCAGACGAGGCTTCGCTCCGGGTCGTACCGCCGGCAGTGAGCGCAGTTCACGAACGCGCCGCCGTCGGCTACGCGCCGATCGTTTTCAGCGAGGTCAGAAGCCGACAACCCAAAAAATCGCTCATCGTGCTCCACGGAAATCGAGTGGATTGCGACGGCGGACGCGACGTAGAGCGACTTCTTCTGCCTTGCGAGCGCAAGCGCGGGGCCGAACCTCGCGGGCGGAGAAAAGGAGAAGGCGTGCTGGATGCTCGTGGGCTTGGCGCCGGCGCGACCGAGGGCCCAGACGCGGACCTCGCCCTCGGCGTCCAGGGTCGCGAGGGAATGGGAGGGCTGCTCCGAGGCGCCGACGACGACGAGCGCCCGCAGGTCCGCGCCGAGGGAGAGGGTCGCGATTCGGTCGGAAGCGAAGGGGTCCTCGTCTCGCCAGTAGCAGTCGACGAACCTTGGACATCCGATGCCGCACCAGTCATGCGCGCACGCGATGTGACGACAGTGATTCGACTCGGCAAACGCTCGGACGCACTTCCACGCGCTGGCCGCGCGGACCCAAAGCCTCACCGCGTCGGCTTCAGCCACGACCAGATGAGCCGGAGTAGCGAACGCGAGCGCGACGATGTCGGTCGCCGTGCAAAAGAACGCGTCCGGATTTGATGTGTCCCAGTCGGGGAGCTTCGCCAACGACAACGGGGGCATGATCTTGCGGTCGGGGTAGGACGTCGGCAAGCCGACCAGCCCGCAGGGCGCGCGGACAACCGTGAGCTTCTCCAGGAGGATCGTCGGCTTTTCGAAGCCCTCCGCGTCGATTCTGAAATTGTCGACGCGGACAATGCAGCCGCGTTCAAGTTGACCCTCTTCGACGAGCTTCAATGACCCGATGCAGCGATCGAACCAGCTGCCGTCCGATACGAGGAGGCGGTAGGTACGGCCGTTGCGATTCGCTGCGAAGTCGACGATCTGGACTACGGGCGTGAAGTCGCCGGGCTCCATTTCCCGCGTGAGCATGGCCTCGATCGAGCAAACATCGAGGTGCGCCATCGGCTGCGTGGCAACGCTCGTGCCGAATGGGCCGAAGTCATCGTGTATCGTCGAGATGCACGCCATCCGGCCGTTTCGCACCGTCGCGACGGCGCAAACGCCCCCCGCCCACGAGGACGCGATCCGACCCACGCGGAACCGCTCGGCGCAGTTCGGGTCGAAGGCTGGCTCCGAGTAGACGGCGTCGTTTCCGACGGTGACCGCATCGATAGTTTTGTCTTTCGCGCCTTTGTGGTCCTCGAGGCGCGTGACCAAGGGCATGCGGCACGTTTGCGAGTGTAAAACAAGAAAGGTTCCGCGAGGAACTGTGATCGTCGACATGTCGAAGCATTTGTCCTCGAAACAAACGGAGGCCTCGCTTGGCGACTCGCTTCCGAATTGCCACAGTCGAGCATACTGGCTTCCTCGGTCTCGAAAGATGACAAAGCCGAGCTCGGCCACGACTGTAACTTTGACAGGCGATCCGCGCGTGAGTTTCTTGGACCATTTCCAGCGTCGGCACGGACGCTGCAGTGGACCGGTCTCGCGGGGCGCGGCGGCGTCGGGAAGCGGGTCCGCATCGCGGGGCGCGGAGGCGCCCGCTTGCTTCTTCTTGCCGCCGCGGCGAGTTTTCTTCTTTTTCTTGGCCGCCGCGTCATCTCCCACGTTCTTCGGCGCCGGGAGCTCAGTTTGCGCCTCCAGCTGCGCTTTCTCTACAATCAACCGATCGCCGTTGCCAAAGCCCAGGGGCTGCGAGAAGAGGTCGACAAGGCGCGCGACGCCCGCCGGGATATTCGCCGACACGAACGCCAAGACCGCCTCGGGCGCGTGCTTGCGCTGGAGCGTGCGGCGAAATCGTAAACTCGCCTCCTTGGCGCGCGGCACCTTGCTGAGCTCCATCTGGAGCTGCAACGCGACCGCGCCCGAGACCGCGCCGCGGTACGCGTCGTGGCCCTCGACCGTCGCCGCGAGCTCGACCTGCTCCGCGTAGTTCTCGCTCGGCCGCACGAGGTGCCAGAGCACGAGGAGCCCGAGCAGCGCCCGCTCGAATGTTGCCCTCTGCTCCGGGTCGTACGCGCGCCAGTCGAGCTTGACGTCATGGAGGAGCGCGACGGGCAGCCGGCCGAGCGCGTCGAGCAGGGGCCGCGTGTCGAAGGTCTCGCC
>NW_008705592.1:418005-420642 GCF_000186865.1 Aureococcus anophagefferens
CGTCGCCACGCGCGGGCCAGGGGAAGAGGCCGAGCGCGACGCCGACCTCGAGGAACGCGCTCTCGCCGACGCAGTAGACGCTCGCGAGGGCCGTGCCCGACACCGTGAGCCGCTTCCAGCAGTCGAGCTCGTAGATGAACTCGCCGCGCATGACCCGCTCCTTGGCCATGGTCGCCCAGCAGCCGTGCTGGAGCTTGGTCCACTGCGTCCGCGGGACCTTCTTGCGCCGGTCGTCGAGCCAGACCGTCACGGCGACGCGCTCGGGCGGCGACGGACCCAGGAGCGCGCCGAGGTGGTCGTCATAGTCGATATCGCGCTCCGGCCCGCCGTCGACGGCGATGCGGATGGACCGCGCCTCTTCGACCTCGCAGACGACGTCGTCGCACAGATGGTCGTAGATCTTCTCGGAGATCTCGCCGCCCGCGTGGAGCCGGTGGATCGTCGGCTCGATGCCCTGTCCGACCCATTGCGCGATGACCTGGGGGAGCTTCATGCGCACGACGACGTCGAACTTGAGCAGGTCCTTTTTGTCGTCGCCGTGCAAGATCGCGACGTCGAGGCGCGTCCCCGCGCGGAGCGTCGAGCCGGGGAAGTCGGCGACGACGCACGCGAAGGGCGGATCGCCGATGCGCGCCAGCTCGCTGCGCTGCGTGAGGAAGGCGACGGACACGCTCGCGGGGTCCTCGATGAGTTGCGTCTCGCCGACGAACTGGCCGTCGACGAGGTGCGCAAAGTGCGTGTGGTAATCCTCCGCGTGCTCGGGCCGGCCCTGGCAGAAGGAGACGGACGCGCCCTCCGCATCGAGCGCGCCGGGCATCTCCAACACGTCCTCGACGGCGTCCTTGACGGAGGCGTGGTTGTCGGCCGCGGGGCACCGGAGGACGTCCCAGAGCGGGCCGCGCGCGTCCTTGGCGAGCACGAGGAACGTGCCGAGGTCGTCCGCGGGCGCCAGGTCCCGCCGGAAGCGCTCGCCGAACTCGTCGGAGAGCACGCTGATGACGATGGGCTCGCCCTCCGGCGTGTGCAGGGCCAGCGGCTGCACCAGGCTCCGGTCCAGGGGCGACTGGAGCGCGCCCGGCGCGAGCTCGACGCCATCAAGGGTCACGCGCGTCTCCGGCATCTGGAGCACGCTCCGGAACTCGCGGCCGAGGCGGCCGCCGACCGTGCGGTGCTCGAAGATGAAGACGATGATGTCCTGGAGGCTCGGCTCGTTGATGACGTCGGGCACGGGGAACGTCGCGAGGAGGTCGTCCCGGAAGAGGTCGCCCGAGCCGTTGCCGACGCGCAGGACCAGGTCCACCTGGGCCCACTCGATGCCGCGGAGCGAGACGCCGAGGATGCCCCGGCTCGCGCGGCGCCCGGGCGCCGGGTCGTGGGGAAAGAGGTCGCCGAGCTTGACGTCGTCGGGTTCGTCGACGCGCTCGAGGACCGATCGTCCGCCGCGATGCGGGACCAGCGGTGCGCCGAGGAGGTCGGTGCCGGCGGTGCGTTCCAGGGCCTTCCAGTCGAGGGCGCAGATCCGCTCGTTCGTCGAGTAGAAGGCCGTCGGGACGGCGCCTTTGGACGACTCCATGTAGGGGTTGTCCAGCAGGAGCTCGCCCCGGACCCGCGTCCAGACGTCGTGGAGCGTGAACCAGAGACAGGCCTCGGTCCCCGCGATGCTCCGCGCGAGGAGCACGTCGCCCGTCTTCTCGTCGGTGACGAAGACGACGATGGGCGGCTCGTCGCCGAGGCTCTCGAAGCCGTCGTGCTCCCCGTCGGGCCCCCTCAGCAGCGGCGGGAAGCGGCCGTCGCCGACGGCGGCGTCCTCGCAGATCACCTTGAGGCGGATCATGCGCGGCCCGCGCTGGCCGAGGCGCAGCGGCCCGGGGCAGAGCACGTCCGAAGCCACGTCCCACTCCGCGGGCGCGGCGTCGACGATGCCCTCCGCGGTCGTCGCCGTGTCCGTCACGAGGTCGATGAGCCGCCGCGCGAAGGACTTGCGCAGCGGCGTCGCGGCCACGACCAGGCGCGTGACGCGCGTCTCGTTCTTGCTGACGTACATGGCGACGAACTCCGAGATGGTCATTCGCCGGAGCACGTTGTCGACGTCGAGGCGCGAGATGACGTCCTGCACGACGAGGTTCCCGGGCATACCCCGCACCTGGACCTCGAGCCGCAGGCTGCAGTCCTCGTCCTGGTCCGCGGCGAGGCGCCCGCCCTGGAGCTCGAGGTGCACGAGGTGCGTCCGCCGCATCCGCCGCGCGAACGCCGCGGCCTCGGCGACGGGGATCGTCGGCCGGACGCGCTCGTAGACGCCGTCGATCTTCCGCGCAGCGTCGAAGGCGGCCACCACGGCGTCGCGGTCGAGGCTGCACGGTTCGCAGGCGACGTAGACGCGCGCGGTGTGCGCGTCCTTCGGCTCGAAGGGGAACGCGCAGATGAGCGCGCCGAGCTCGCGGACGCTCCCGGCCCAGCGCCGCCCGCCGAGCTCGACGCCCCGCGCCGTGAGGGACGCGAAGCCCGGCGGCGACGCGGCGATGCCCGCCGACTCGTCCGTGACGACGACGACGAGCTCCGCGCCGGCGGTATCTGCTTCTTTGAAGACGATCTCGCAGTCCTTGCACACAAGGCGCGACCGCGGGACCGGCGCGCAGG
>NW_008705592.1:420692-423142 GCF_000186865.1 Aureococcus anophagefferens
GCGAAGTTGTGGTGTCGCCGCCGCCCGTCGCTCTGAGTGTACTCGAGGATCACGGCGAGTGTCCGATTCCGGGAGTTCGAAGCGAATCTCGCAGTCCTCCTGCACGAGGCGCGACCGCGGCGCCGGCACGGGCGCACCGCCGCGCGCGCTCACGTAGGCGACGGCGTCCGGCGGCACGGCGACGCCCTCGCCCCTCCACGCGTCGACGTACCACGCGATCGTCCGTAGCTGCGGCTGCTCGTGGATCGCGAAGGCGATCGCCTCCCGCGTGCCCGCGTCGGTCCACTCGAGGCGCAGGAAGGCGCTGGACGCCATCGGTCCAGGCTACTTGTACTCCATCGGGCCTCTCCGGGCTGCTTTCAAGGGCGACGGTGCCGCAATGTTGAACGTCGCCCTCGCGATTGCAGTGCGCTCAGTACGAGTCGCGTGTGTAGCAGTCGCGCGAGACGCGTGAGGATGGCGCGCGCGTGCCTGCGCCTCGTGCTCCTCGCCGCGGCCCTGCTGCATTCCGTGTGCGAGGAGGCCGAGGTCGAGGTCGTCCTCGCGATCAACGTCGACGCGCAGACGCAGAAGGACTTCGTCGTGCCCGCCGGCCAGCAGCCGGAGGGCGCCGCGCTCATCTTCTGCGGCGACGTCATCGGCACGGACGCCGCGCAGACGGAGCAGCTCGTCGACTGCGTCATGGAGCTGTCGAGCCGCGCGCTCGTCGAGCGCGTGCGCCGCGCGCTCCCCGCGGATGCGCAGCTGCCGCCGCTCGACCTCGAGATCAAGCTCGACGAGGCGGGAAACACGGCGACGTTCTCCCACGACGGGGCGCGGCCCATCGGCGACGCCGCCGTCGCCTTCTGCGCGGAGCTCGTCGAGGAGCCCGCGGAGAAGCCCGTGGTCAAAGACTGCGCGGCGAACATCGTGTCCTCCGCGCGGCGGAAGGTCATCGAGGCGACGGTCGCGGCGGAGGTCCAGGAGCGACGGAAGACCATCGACGACCTCGTGCGGTCCGAGCTCTAGGCTCGTCGCGCGCGGGTAACTACCTTAGAAGACGCGTCGATCGAGGCCCGACTCCAGAGCGGCTCGGGGGCACTCGCTCTGCGCGGATCCTGCTCTTAGTACTGAGCGTCTTAATTAACGCCGGCGGTGCAGGCCCGTCGCGTGGCCCGTGTGCTTCGCGTGGACGCGGTGGTGGTCGGGCTCCGGCGCGGGCGCGGGCGCGTCCGGCGCCGCGCCGGTCTCGATGAGCGCGGCCCACGCGTCCTCGCCCGGCGACCGCGCCGACGCCGGCGGCGCGGGCGCGGTCTTCTCCGGCGGCGGCGGCCGCGCGGCCGCCCGGATCGCCGCGAGGTCCGCGCCGAGGCCCTCGAGCTCGGCCTCGAGCTCGCGCGCGAGGCGCTTGAGCTCGCGCGCGCTCGCGGGCGCCTCGACGGGCGCCTCGAGCGCGCGCGCGCTCGGCGGCGGCGCGCGCTCGACGGGCGCCTCGAGCGCGCGCGCGCTCGGCGGCGGCGCGCGCTCGATCGACGGCGGCGCGCGCGGCGGCTTCGCGGCCTCGGCCCGCCGCCGCGGCACGGTGGGCGTCGGCGTCGGCGCCGCGGAGCGCGTCGCCGGCGTGAGCGGCGACACGACCTCGGCCGTCGGCGGCGGCGTCGGCGCGGGCCCCGGCCGGCGGCGCGGCGCCGCGCCGGGCGCGTCCGGCCACCGCCGCGCGTCGGGCCGCGCCGGCCACTCGTCGGGCCGCCGGCGCGCCGAGTCGACGTCGTGCCAGACGCTGTCCGGGAAGCGCTCGGCCTGCTCCGCGGCGACGGCCCGCTCGCGCCAGCTGTCGACGCTCGGGCAGGGGCTGCCGCGCCAGGGGCTCGACCGCTGGCGCGCCGACAGGCGCTGCTCCGCGGCGAGGGCCCGGCTCCGCCAGACGTTGAGCTCGTCGTAGCGGCCGACGACGGCGTCGAGCTTCACCTTGTATTTCTTGGGCATCGTCGCGCGGCTCTCGGACGGCAAGGGGAGGTTCGCAACGTTGTGAGAGCGCGCGCTTTTTGGGCTGTTGGATTCTTTACATCTTCAACCTCCTGACTTTGCCACAAAAACTGCGCAATACGACGCCATCGCGACGCGTCCGATGCGGAAGCGCTGCAGCCTACGCTAGCGATGGACGCGGCGAACGCGCAGGCGGCGCGCTGGGCCGGGCGCGCGCCGGCGCGCGCGGCCGCGCCGGCCGCGGCCGTGCCCGGCCCGCGCGCCGGCGACACGGCTCGCGCGGAGGCGCTGCTGGCGGCGGCGGACTGGAGCGACGTCTGGGCGCCGCTGGCGGCGGCCTGCGCGCTGCGCGGGCGCGGCGACGCCGTCGCCGACCTCGGGTCCGGGGCGGCGCTGGCCTACGGCGCCGTCGCCGCGCGGTGCGCGCGCGTCGGGGCCTGGCTCGCGCGCGCCGACGCGGGCGCCGTCGTCGGCGTGCTCGCGCC
>NW_008705592.1:423272-425602 GCF_000186865.1 Aureococcus anophagefferens
CTGCGGTTCTGCCTCGGCGCCGCGGGGTGCCGCGCGGTCGTCGCGGCCGCGGCCGCGCGCGACGCGGTCGCCGGCGCCGGCGCGGCGCTCGCGGCGCTGCTCTGGGCCGGCGGCGACGACGGCGCACCGTCGGGACTCGCGCCGGCGGAGGCGTCCTACGAGGCCGTCGCGCGCGGCGGCGCCGCGCCGGAGCGCGCCGGATTCCGCGGCGACGGCGACGCCGGCTGCGAGATGTACTACACGTCGGGCACGTCCGGCCGCCCCAAGGGCGTCGTGCTCGCGCGGCGCGTCGTCCTGCTCCACGCCGCGGGCTGCCTCAGGGAGCACCGCATCCACGGCGGCGATTGCTGGCTCCACGCAGGGCGGCAAAAGAGAGCGAAATTCCAAACTTCAAAGCCTCATATCTCGGCCGTTTTCCACTCGTTTCGGCTGATTTCTGGACGAGCGATCATCTCTCGGAGCGGTCTCGAAGCATGGGTGCTTTTTTTGGAACGCGCGCGCGCGAAACACTCACGTTGAAGCGACGTTGAATCTCTCTTGTGCTGCCCAGGCTCCACGTCGCGCCGCTCTTCCATTTGGTGGACGCGTACGCGGTCTTCGCGATCACCTGGGTCGGCGGCCGCCACGTCATCCTGCCGGCCTTCGACGGCCGGGGCGTCGCGGCGGCCGTGGGCGAGCGGCGCGTGACCGTGTCCAACGTCGCGTCGACGATGGTCACGCTGCTCCTCGCGGACGCCGCGGTCCGGCGCGCGGACTTTTCGTCCCTCGAGCTCCTGTCCTGCGGCGGCGCGCCCCTGGCGCCGGCGACGGTGCGGGCGGCCGTGGCGACCTTCGGGTGCGAGTTTTTCCTGTCCTACGGCATGACGGAGTGCTGCGGGAAGATCGCCATGTCTCTGGTCGACGCCGCGGTCCGCGCGGAGCTCGGCCCCGCGGGGACGCTGGACCTCGTCTGCTCGAGCGGGCGGCCCTTCGTCCTGCTGGACGTGCGCGTCGTCGCCGGGTCGACGAGCGCGGCGCCGGCGGACGAGGACGACGCCGCGGACGTCGCGCGCGGCGCCGGCGCCGTCGGCGAGGTCTGGATCCGGGGCCCCACGGTCTTCTCCGGCTACGTCGGCGGCGCCGCGCCCGACGCCTTCGCGGGACCCTGGTTCCGCACGGGCGACCTCGCGACGGTCGACGGCCGGGGCTACCTGACGATCACGGACCGCGCCAAGGACATGATCCTCGTCGGCTCGGAGAACGTCTACTGCGTCGAGGTCGAGCGCGCGCTCCACGACCACCCGAGCGTGACCCACGCGGCGGTCTACGGCCTCCCCGACGGCGCCCTGGGCGAGCGCGTCAAGGCCGTCGTCGTCGCCGACGGCGCGGTCGCGGCCGACGACCTCCGGCGGCACTGCGCGAATCTCCTCGCGGACTTCAAGGTGCCGTCGCGGGTCGAGTTCCTCGACGCGCTGCCGCTCACGGGCTCGGGCAAGGTCGCCAAGGCCGCGCTCAAGGCCGGCGACGGCGCCCGCGCGCGCGCGGCCGCCGCCGCGAGGGACGCCGCGGACCTCGGGGCAGGACAAGAGAGCGAAATTCCCAACTTCAAAGGCTCCTATCTCGGCCGCTTTCCACTCGTTTCGGCTGATTTTTGGACGAGCGATCATCTCGTGCAACGGCCTCGAAGCGTGGATGCTTTTCCGGAACGCGCGCGCGCGGAACACTCACGTTGAAGCGACGTTGAATCTCTCTTTTCCTGCCCAGGCGGACCTCGCGGCGGACCACGCGTACGCCGTCGAGCTCGCGCCGCGGCCGGCGGCGGCGGTTTCGCGGCCGGCCGGGTCCTGGGTCGTCGTCGGCGGCGGCGCCGTCGGCGCCGCGCTCGCCGAGGCCCTCGGCGGCGTGTTGGTCGCCGTCGGCGGCCGCGGCGACCCGGAGGCGACCCTGGCGGCCGTCGAGGCCGCGACGCGCGCGGCGATGGCGCCGGACTGCGCGGGCGTCGCCTGCCTCGCGGCCCTCGACGGCGGCCTCGACCACCCGGGCGGCGCCGTCGAAACGAACGAGCGAACCGTCCTGGCGGCCTGCGCGGCGGCGCTCGGCGTCGCCAGGGCCGCGGCGGCGTTCTCGGGAGCGGTCGTCGTCGCGACGCGCGGCGCGCTGCCCGGCGACCTCTACCACGCCGCGGCGGCGCCGGGCGCCGCCGTCTGGGGCCTCGCGCGGACCTTCGCCTGCGAGTTCGCCGGCGCGGTCCGCTGCGTCGACCTCTGCCCGGACGAGACCAGCGCGGCCGACGACGCGGCCGCGGTCGCGCTCGAGGCCGCCGCGGGGCCCGGCGAGTCGGCCTGGCGCCG
>NW_008705592.1:429075-430012 GCF_000186865.1 Aureococcus anophagefferens
TCGCGGCGGCCGACGACGACGGCGAGCGGCGCGCGCGCGTCTGCGTCGTCTTCACGGGCCAGGGCGCGGCCTACGGGGGCATGGGCCGCGGGCTCGCGGCCGCGTCGACGGCCTTCGACGCCGCCCTGCGCCACGCGGCGGCGACGGCCGACGCGGTTCTCGACGCGCGATCGGTGCTGGCGACGCTCGCGGACAGCGCCAACGGCCACCCCGAGCCGCCGTCGCGGTCGCGGCTCCGGCGGCGCCGCGCCGCGCTCCGGGGCTTCTTCGACGGCGCGGACGCGGCGGCGTTGGCGACGGGCGTTTTGCTGGAGTGGCCGCCGGACGCCGCGGACGTCGCGATGAGATCCTGCGGCGAGCTCGGCCAGGTGGCCCAGGTCTGCCTCCAGTACGCGCTCTTCGCGGCCTTGGTGAAAGAGGACGTCTTCGGCCCCTGCGTGCTCGCGGCGGCGCTCGGCCACAGCCTCGGCGAGATCTCGGCCTGCGTGTGCTGCGACGTGCTGAGCTTACGCGCCGCGCTGGCCTTCGCCGCGGGCCGCGGCCGCGCGCTGGACGAGAGCCAGGGCGCCGGCGCCATGGTCGCGTGCCGCGGCGCGGTGAGCGAGGTGCTCGCGGCGATCGAAGGCACGGGCGCGGAGCTCGCCGCGGAGAACGGAAGAAAGGCGGTGGTGGTCGCGTGCCCCGACGCCGCCTCCCACGCCGCCGCCGTCGAGGCGCTCGACGGCGCGAGGATCTCCCACAAGGACCTCGACGTCGCCGCGGGCTACCACTCGGCCGCCGTCGACGGCGCGCTCGACGCCATCGAGGCCGCCGCGGCGGCCGCGCCGGACGCGCCGCGGTGGCCGCCGCGGCCCCGGTCCGGCGGCGGGAGCCCCCGGGCGATGACGCTCATCTCCACGGTCACGGGCGAGCCGCTCCTCGGCGCGCCGACGCCGGC
>NW_008705593.1:0-1683 GCF_000186865.1 Aureococcus anophagefferens
GGGGCGATGCTGCGGCGCGGCGCCTGATGACCTGGGTGTTGTAGTGGATGCCGTGGTAGAGCACGGGCTTCGTGTAGGGCGTCCGCCGCCAGCCGGGCCGCGGCGACGCGGCCATGACGCCGCGCTCCACGAGGCCCTCGACCTGCGCCGCCAACTTGTCCTCGAGGAACACGTCGTAGTGGCGGAAGCGGTGGGGCAGCGCGCCGCGCTGCTTGAGGGCGCGGATGATCCACCGGAAGTCGAACTCGTTCATCACGACGTCGTGCCAGCGCGGCCCCGCCTTCAAGGAGCTCGCCTTGCGCGTTTCCCTCAGGTGGAGGTGGTAGCCCTCGAGCGGGGACGACGTGCGGAGGCAGCGGTAGACGACGAAGCCCGTCGCGAGCTTCTTCTTGGGCACGTAGAGCTCGACGTCCGGGTGGTCCGACAGGTAGCCCTTGCGCACGTAGCGCATCTCGTTGTCGAACCGCTTCTTGTGGCCCGCGCGGAAGAAGGCCTGGCCCGTCTCGGCGTCCTTCAGGCCCTTGAAGAAGTCGTAGACCTTGGTGAGGTCGCGCTCGAGCACGTCGGGCTCGGGGATGAACCGTCGAACCATTCGTCGCACGTACCGCCGCGGGATCTTCTTGATCTGGTCCTCGGCCATGCCGCGGCGCCGCAGGTGCGCGTTGAGGCGGTTCAACTCGCCTTCCTTGATCTTGTACACCGCGTCCGAGGTCGCAGTGCAAAAGTACTTGTAGAGGGTCGAGTTCTTGGACACGGCGAGCAAAAACCAGTTCGCCATCCAGTGGCGAGGGTCGTACTTGATGCGTAGCCCTCGGAGCCGGCGGAGCCGTTGGCGAAGCTGCTCCTCCGCGGGCGCGCCGTCGGCCGGTTCGAGCGTCGCGGCGGGCGTCGCGGACGAGCGCCCGCGCCGTGAGATCACGAGGTGCCGGTCGACGCACTCGTCGCCGACGCTCTCGCTGTTGAGGCCCAGGTCGCGAGCGAGCTCGTGGATGTCGCGCCGGACGCTCTTGTCGAGGAACGTCGGGAGCTCCAGCGACTCCGCGACGTTCGAGCCCTCGTACTCGACGACGAGCTTCGTCGCCGCGGCGAGCACGGAGTCGGGCGGCGCCTCCTGCTCGACGTCGTCGTTGGGCAGGTCGCCGACGTCGTCCGCGTCGTCGTCCGCGCCGTCGTCCTCGCCGTCGTCCGCGCCGTCGTCCGCCGCGCCGTCGTCCCCGCCGTCGAGCTCCGCGGCGCCGTCGGCGAGGACACGACCCTCGGCGTCGCCATCTAGCTCGGCGTCGCCGTCCGCTTCGGCATCGCCGTCGTCCTGGGCCGCGGCTCGGTCGCGCGGCGCGACCCAAACCCAGCCCCGGAGCTTCGGGTCCAAGAGCGCCGCGTGGACCATGAACGTCGCGGCGGCGTCGTTCGCCGCGTACTGCTGCGCGTCCTGGTCCAGCGGCCACTCGTCCCATCGCCCGTAGCGGCCGCCGCCGCCGAGCTCCTTGTCGAGCGTCCGGTTGAGGAGCTCCATCACCAAGTCCGCGAGGGACCAGCGGCGCTTCTGGCTCTTCAGCGTGTCGTTCGCAAGGTCGGAGAGCTCGATGATCTCGCCCTTGACCTCCACGCCCTCGTACTGCTTCGTCAGGCGCGTGATGTCGCCCTGGAAGTTGACGCCGATCTTCTCGATGCCCTCGTTCCGGA
>NW_008705593.1:2484-3355 GCF_000186865.1 Aureococcus anophagefferens
CGCATTCGAGTAGTCCTGGACAGAGAGAAGGCACGCGTGCAACGCGAGACCGACGGTTAGCGCCTCGGCAAGCTGGCGGCGGCACCAAGACCGGCCGCACGGCGACGCGGCGGACAGAGCCAACCGACGTCGCGCGCCTGCGGCGGCAGATCGGCGATCTCCGCGCGCGAGGCTATCGCGGGATGGGGGACAAGCTCGAGGCCGAGCACGGCCTGGGGCCCTCGCGGTGGCGCCGCGCGGCGCGCGCGGCGCTGACGCCGGCCGCCGCCGCGGGCGGGCTCGTCGGAGGCGCCGCGTACTACGCGTCCGCGTGCGCCGCGCTGGGCGTCCTGCAGGGCGCGCGTTTGGCGCGGGGCAGGGCGTTCGTCAACATGTTTCCCAACGGGTTCGACCGAGAGATGGACTCCGAGTACGGCGAATACGAGGACGACGAGGACTGGCTGCGGCCGCGGTCGCCGCTGGGCGCCACCGCGTTCGTCCTGCTCGCGCCGCCCGCCGTCGCCGCCTGCGCGTCCCTCGGCTTCGCCGGCGGCCTCGTGGGCGGCGCGTGCTGGGGCTGCTGCGAGGGCGCCGAGCGCGCGTTCCGCGGCGACTGGGGGCACCGCCTGAGCCCGGGCGATCGGAAATTCTGACGCCGCTTTTACGCCTCGTCGTGCCAGTCCGTGATGGCGCCGTCCGCGCTGCGCCGCGCGGGGTCGGGCGCCGCGTCCGGGTCGTCGGGCGGCCGGTACAGGTCCGACGCCTGGATCTGGCCCGCGAGGAGGCCGCGCTCGCGCTCCTCGAGCTCGTGGCGCATGTCGGAGAAGTCGGGCGTGACCTCGTACTTGTAGTCGTTGTAGTGGTTCCGGTCCGGGAGCACGTAAATGGCCAG
>NW_008705593.1:4574-11391 GCF_000186865.1 Aureococcus anophagefferens
TATCTACCTCCGCTCCTTCTTCCGCTCGAAGAAGCTCCTCTGATGGACGAATAAGGCGGGCTCCTCCATGTCGTGCGCGCGCGCGGCCATCTAAGGCGGGCTCCTCCATGTCGTGGCAGCGCTAGCGGCAGCGCTCGCCGTGGGCAGCGCCTCGCCGAGACGCGTCCTTCAACGTCAGCGCCAACGGGCCTCCAATCTTGGTGGCTTCCTCAGGCAGCTTCCTAAAAGGATGGTCCTGCGCGTCCTTCTCGCCATGGTCGTCGCCGCCGCGCGCGCCGCCGCGCCGCCGGAGGGCATGGTCGTCGGCAGCGTGTCCCAGCCCTTGACCGCCGCGGACGGGTCCGAGTACCTCATCTTCCTGCCCCCGACCTGGACCGGCGAGGACGCCGCCCACCCCGTGCTCCTCTTCCTCCACGGCGTCGGCGGCATCAACAACGGCAAGGGCTGCCGGGACCCGGGCCTGCGGACGCAGTTCCCGCCAGCGTCCTGCGGCCGCGACGACTTTCGAGAGATTCGGGGTGGAAATCGTCGAGCTCGGTAGGTTCCCGCTCCTCGACCCCGCCTACGCGGCGGGCGTGGCCCACATCGTCGTCGTGCCCGTCGCGCGGCGCCGCGACTGGCGGCACCACTTCGAGTCGTCGATGGCGCTGGTGGACATGGCCCTGGCGACGCTCGGCGGCGACCCGGACCGCGTGGCCGTCGCCGGGCAGAGCATGGGCGGCCACGGCGCGTATGTGTACGCGTCGCGGATGGCGCCGGGCCGCTTCTCGGCCGTCGTCGCCGCGTGCGGCTACCTCGACGAGGACGACGCGACGGCCGCGCCCGACGCCGTCGTCGGGCCCCTCGCGCGCACGCCGCTCTGGGTCTTCCACGCCGAGGAGGACGACGCGACGCCGCCGCCGGGCCGCGCCCAGGACGACTCCGACGCCGTCGTCGCCGCGTTCCGCGCCGCGGGCAACGACCGGGTCGAGTACACGCGCTACCCGAGGGGCGCGAAGCCGGAGAACTACATCGCGGGCCACGCGGCCTTCGAGTTCGCCTTCCACGACGCCGGGCTCTGGCCCTGGCTCGAGGCGCAGACGCGCGGCAAGCCGCCGGCCGCGCCGTACGCGGCGTTCGCCGTCGCCGCGCTCGCCTGCTGCGCGTTCGTCCGAGGCGCGCTGAAGCCCCTCGCGACGCCGATCTCGACGCTCTCGCTCCTCCTCTCGACGGTGGCGTTCCTCGGGCTCCAGCAGGCCGAGGGCGGCATCGTCGACTCGTGCCTCTCGTACTCGTTCGTCGGCGTGTCCCGCGCGAAATGCGTCGAGATCGGCGCGGCCGTCGTCGCGGGCGGCGACGCGGAGCCGGGCTGGTACGCGCTCGTCGTCTCCAAGGCGCGCGCGGAGAACTGCTTCGCGCTCGGCATGGGCCTCGGCGGGTTGTACTCGCTGCTGTTCCTCGCCAAGGGCACGAAGGACGTCGCCGTCAGCGTCCTGCGGCCGCGACGATTTTCGAGAGATTTTAACCGGGAACACGATGAAAGATCGTCACCGACGTGCTTGGTAGGTCGCCGTCGTCCACCTCATGCACTTCGGCTGGGCCGCGAGCGTGTGCCTCGCGAACGCGCAGAACGCGAACCTGCTCCCGGGCGTCGCGGCCAGCGTCCTCCGGCCGTGACGACTTTCGAGGAATTTGGGGTGGGAAAACAGCGAGAAATCGTCACCGTCATGCTTGGTAGGTCCCCGCGGAGCCCAACGTCGACCCGGCGAGCTCGGCGAAGCTCGTGCCCTTCGTGGCCATCGTGGGCGCGCAGGCGGCCCTCGCGCTCGCCGGCCTGCTCCTCTCGACGGGCCGCGCGCCCAAGGCCAAGGCGGCCTAGGGGACTTAGGAGGGGGGGAGGGGGCGTCGCGGTCGTCGGGGCCCCTAGCGCATGAGGAACTGGGACGCGTCGTGGAAGACGGTGTCGGTCTTGGTGTTCGTGTCGCCCTGGAAGCCGTGGTGCGTCGTGCTCCTGCCGGCGATGCCGCCCTTGGCCGTGAAGTCGCGGCCCGCCAGGCCGCGGCCCTGGCCCGTCTCGTCGAAGCGCTGCTTGTGGGCGCCCGTGTAGAGCGACGTGTCGCAGAGCTTGTCGTAGATGTTGCCCTTGGGCGGCGCGGCGGCGCCGTGGCCCGCGTTGCGGCCCGCGCGCGGGACGACGGGGTCGCCGTACTTGGCCTCCATCTTGTCGAAGAGCTCCTGCTCGTGGCCCGCGTACTGCGTGAGGAGGACGCCGACGTTCGACGCCTTGGAGGGGTTGTGCTTCATGAAGTAGCGCGTGAGGAGGTCGAAGTAGTTCGGCGGCGCGGGGCCGCCGGGCGCGGCGACCTGGACGGGCGGCGCGCGCTTCGCCGCGGCCGACGCGGGCGTCGGGCGGCCGCCGGACGCCGTCGCGCTCGCGCTCGGCGACGCCGTCGTCGGCGTGCCGTAGGTCGCGGAGCCGCGGCTCTTCGGGCGCGGCTCCGGGCTGAGGCCCGGGTGCGCGCCGAGGCCCGCCTGGGCAGGAAAAGGGTGATTCAAGTTCTCTTCAACATGAATGTTCCGCGCGCGCGCGTCCCGAAAAAAAGCATCCATGCTTCGAGACCGTTCCGAGAGATGATCGCTCGTCCAAAAATCAGCCGAAACGAGTGGAAAACGGCCGAGATCGGAGCCTTTGAAGTTGGGCATTTCGCTCTCTTGTCCTGCCCCGAGGTTCGCGTTCGCGTAGTCGACGTTCTTCTTGACGCCGCGGACGTCGGCCTCGGAGCGGTCCGCGAGGGAGTCGAGCGTGAGCTTGTTGTCGATGATCGTCGGCCCGCCGGCGACGTGCACGCCCGTGTACGTCGTCCGGTCGTCGTGGAGCCGCGTCTGCGCCGCGGCCGTCGTCGCCGTGAGCCGCGGGCCCTCGGAGCCGGCGACGACCTCGTGGACCTTCTCCACGGCGACGCGCTTCGTCGACGCGCACTGCTTGAGGGCCTCGAGGAACTGGGGCCACTGGAGCTTCTTCGCGCCGCGGTCGATGCACTTGGCGAAGATGAGGTCCAGGGTCGTCAGCGTGAGGCGCTTGTCGAGGAGCGCGCAGTCCTTGGCGAGCTTCGCGAAGTTCTTGTTCGTCAGGCCCTGGCCCGCGTTCGTCCCGCCGAAGGCGCTGTACTCGTCGAAGCGCTCCCGCAGCCCGCGCCGCGCGAAGCCGCCGGCCTACGGGACCACGGTACGACGCGATGATCTGCGGGGGAAAGCGGGCCGAGGCGCGGGGCGACGCGCGAAGGCCTGCCCGCCGCCCTTCTCCGTCGCGAAGCTCGCCATACCGCGGTTCCCCGACGACGTTCAGTGGCTCTCAGATGCTCCGTCTCGAGGGGCAGCTTCTGGTCGAGGCGCTGATGAGGGTAAACTTGCGGTTATTGCACCGAATTACAGCAAGGGCGACATGGGTTCGCGCGCGGGATGCGCCTGCTCCTGTGCGCTCTAATTACGATGGCTGCCCTCGCCTAGGGGATGCGCGCGGGATGCGCCTGCTCCTGTGGGCGCTCGGCTGCGCCGTCGCGGACCTGGAGCCGCGCGACGCCGTCGCGGCGGCGGTCGCGGCCTTCAACGAGCGCGCCGCGTCGGACGTCGCGGCGCCGCGCACGCCGAGCGCCGTCATCCTGAGCGGCTACCTGCGCACGGGCATCGACGGCGCCGTCGTCGCGAATTGGCGCGAGACGATCCTCGAGCCGCTCCGGCCGGACCTCTTCTGGAGCGTGTCGGAGTCCGAGGCGCGCGCGGCCGTCATCGTCCCCGCGACGCTGCGCGCGATCGCGGGCGCCGCGCGCCGCGCGACAGTGCTCTTCGCCGACGAGGACCGCTTCAAGCGCCTCGAGCGGAACTGCTCCGCGACGGCCGACGCGTCGGCGAACAACGTGTCGCTACGCAACTGCCTCCCGCACCGGGCCCAGTTCTTCGCCTTCGGCGTCGCGTGGGCGCGGGTCGTCGCGCGCGAGCGAGCCGCGGGCGCGCGCTACGCCTGGGTCCTCAAGATCCGCGGCGACATGGTCCACGCGCGGCCCCTGCCGCCCATCGACGCCTGGGCCGCGGCGCCGCGCGCCGTCTTCCTCGACGGCACCGCGTGGCAGGCGCCGTGCTCGCACGCGCGGTCCCGGTGCGGCTGCCTCTGCGTCGGCGACCGCTTCATCGTCGCCGCGCGCGAGCGCGCCGCCGCGGTCTTCGGCGTCGCGGACGCCGTCCTCGCGGCCGGCGGCTGCGCGGCGACGGACTCGTGCCCGCGCGTCTTCCGCGGCAACACGACCCCCGGCCAGGCGGAGTGCTACCCGGGGCCGGCGACGCGGCTTTTCCCGGAGTGTCTCCTGGGGTCCGCGCTCCTCGCGGCGGGCCTGGCCGGCGACGACCTCCGGCCCCTGCCGTCGGGCACGATCCTCTCCTGCGGCCCCGCGGGGAACGCGTCGGACCACCGAACGGCGGACGCGGACGACCGCGGCTGCGTCCCGCACTGGCGGTCCGGGTCGCGGAAGGACCTCGGCGAGGGCATCTCCGCGCGGCCCATCCCGCCCCTGCGGCCGGCGAAGCATTTCTGGTAGTCCCTTCTTAAGCAAGCAAGCGCACGCTAGCTAGGGCTAAGCCTTCTTAAGACGCGCGGAGATGACGTAGTCGAAGCCGTAGATGACGCCCTTGTCGCCGAGGACCGCCTTGGCCTTGGCGTCGAGCGCGTCGATCTGCGCGCGGACCGCGGCGGCGACGGCTGCGTCGGCGAAGTGGGGCAGCTTGCGCCGCGCGACGTCGAGCTGCTTCTTCACCGTGGCGTGCTTCCACACCTGAGATTCAACGTGAGTGTTCCGCGCGCGCGCGTTCCGGAAAAAGCATCCACGCTTCGAGAGCGTTCCGAGAGATGATCGCTCGTCCAAAAATCAGCCGAAACGACTGGAAATCGACCGAGATAGGAGCCTTTGAAGTCGGGAATTTCGCTCTCTTTTCCTGCCCTGTTCCAGACGACGCCGTAGGACTTCCAGGGGTCCACGACCTCGAAGCCGGACCGCTCGAGGTGGCGGATGACCCAGGACGGCGGGAACTCGCGGTAGGGCCGGTGCGCCGCGAGGAGGATGCAGGCGTCGCGGAGCCGCGCCGTGTCGACGACGATCTGCTGCGCGGCGTCGGTCGGCGGCGGCGCCGTCGTCGCGTAGACCGGGTTGAGGCCGACGACGTGGACGAGCGCGTCCTCCGCGCAGAGCGGCCGGAGCTCGTCGAAGAACGCGTCCTGGAGGAAGGGCGTGAAGCCATCCATGGACCCGACGAGGTAGTCGCAGAGCACCGTGTCGAAGCGCGCCACCGTCAACGGCGGCGCCGCGCCGGGCACGCACCACTTGCCCTCGACCAACGCGTCGCCGCGCGCGGAGTCGAGCGCCGCGCGCGCGTCGGACGCGCCCTTGCCCTCGCCGGCGCTCGCGTCGGCCGTGACGGCCGTCACGCTGGAGACGGCGTCTTTGGGCAGCGTGCCGAGCCACTTGAGGCTGTGGCCGCCCGTGCCGGCGTCGAGGATGTGCCCGAAGGGCTGGGCCGCCTCGTCGTGCACCTCCTCGATGCGCCGAAAGAGCGGGTCGACCGTGCGCGGGCTCGCGAGGATCTGCGGCTTCTTGAGGCCGCCGACGAGCCCGCTCATGCTGGCGGTGAGGAGCCGCGCGCGCATGCGCAGCGTCGAGTGGCAGCTCGTTCGGCGAGCCGATCAGGCAACGAGCAGAAGGGGGGTGACACCGGCCTCAAACTCGGCCCAGCAGGCCGAGGGAGTGCCGAGGGAGTGCCGAGGGGCTGTGCCAAACCGGTGCACGGACTGATATGGGAGTCCTGAGCGCGTACGAGCAGGGCGACTTGCGAGCTTTACCAAAAAAAAAAGAAGAGCCCTCTCAAGCGCCCTTCGGCGGCGCCGGCGGGACGAGGTCCGCGTCGGTGTAGATGAGGGACTTGGGCGAGGAGAACTGGCGCCAGCCGTCCTCGCCGCTGTGGTAGCCGAAACCGCTGGCCTTGTGGCCGATCCAGGGGCAGGACGGCGGCGCGGACGCGACGGTCCAGTTGTTGATGCCGACCTGGCCCGCCTTGATCTGCATGGCGCAGCGCCGCGCCTTGACCAGGTCCTGCGTGTAGACGTAGGCCGCGAGGCCGTAGTCCGTGTCGTTCGAGAGCCGCACGGCCTCGGCCTCCGAGCCGTCGAACTTCGTGAGGCAGACGACGGGGCCGAAGAGCTCGTCGCGCGACATGGCGCAGGCGTGGGGCACGTCGGCGAGAAGCGTCGCCGGGTAGAAGTTCGGGCCCTGGGCCGCGGGCGCCGAGCAGACCTTGCGCGCGCCGGCGTCGAGCGCGGCGTTGACCAGGTTGGCGACGTTGTCGCGCTGCAGCGACGAGCAGAGCGGGCCGATCTTCGATTTTTCGTCCTTGCCCGGGCCCGCCCGCTGCGCCGCCGTCAGCGCCGCGCACTTGGCCTCGAACTGGTCGTAGATGGCTTCCGCGACATAGACGCGCTCGACGGCGCAGCAGACCTGGCCGCAGTTGTAGAGGCTAAAGGTCACGGCGTCCTCGGCGGCCTTGTCGAGGTCCGCGTCGTCGAAGACGACCATGGGGTCCTTGCCGCCGAGCTCGAGCACGAGCCGCTTCAGGTTGTCGGCGCACGACGCCATGATCTTCTTTCCCGTCGCGGAGCTGCCCGTCATCGCGACCATCTGGACGTCGGCCCGCACGAGCGCCGCGCCCTGGACGCCGTCGCCCTGGACGAGGCCGACGACGCCCGGGGGCAGCATGCTCTGGAGCGCGCCGACGGTCCTGGCGCCGACGAGCGGCGCGA
>NW_008705593.1:12013-15630 GCF_000186865.1 Aureococcus anophagefferens
GGACGTGTTCGCGATGATGATGGTCGTGGACCGTCTGCTGGCGCTGCAGAGCCCTTCGTTGGTACCTATGGATGGGCTCGAGCATCTCAGGACACGAAAAGTTCTCGACCTCGAATGCCCGCACGCTGCCCGAGAAACTGTGTTGCGACACCGTCGGCGCCGGGGCTGCGCAGGCTCTGAGATCGTGGGAAAAGTGTGTCCTGAAGGTTTCGAGCCCCCCGCGGGTACCCATAGGGCGCCTCCAACCTCTAAGGACAAGAAAATATCGCACACTCGACTCACACCGCCGCCCTCTCGTCCCGCCGCCGAACAACCGTCGCGCTCGCGAGCCAACGCAATGATCTCAGCAGCCCAAATTCGCTGCCCCGCCCCGTCGAAGGGTTCCGCAGCCGCGCCGCGCCGCGCGACCCGCCATCGTTGCACTCAGCCCGCGCGCTGCGGCGTGGAAGAAGAAAGAAAACGCTAGCGGCGGCCCCGAGTAGTACGAGGACCTCGCGTTTCGCCTGCCACCCCATCTAGATTTATATCCCCTTGAGACAAGAGCTCTCGACTTCAACATTGCCGGCAACTTGAACCTCTCGAGATCTCACGACCACGCCATCCCCCGCGCGACGAACCCTCGCGCTGGCCCCGAGTCCGCGTAGCCGGCGTGATTGAGGATGCGCAGGTGGGTCGCCACCGCCGCCTCCTCGCCCGTGACCTCCATGAAGGCCGCGTCGAGCTCGTTGGCGCGACGGAGCGGCACGCGGAGGAGCTCGGCGCCGGTGCTTCGGCGGAAGATCCTGACGTCGCCGGCGCGGACGCCTCGAGAGTCGCGGTCTTCGGTGGAGCTCGCGTCGCCGGCGAGCAGGACGTCGCGGGCCCAGGTCGCCGCGTCGGCGCCCCGCGGGACCTGGGAGAGCAGGACGTCCTCGAGAAGCGCGTCGCAGCATTCGCGCAGCTTGAGCAAGCGCGACCAGAAGTCGTCGATCGCGGCGTCGTCGAGGAGCCGCCCGCCGCCCCAGCGCGAGTGGGCCGTGCCCGCGTCGGCGGAGCCGACGGGAACCGGCTCCGGCGTCGGGCGGCACCACTCGCGGGCCCGGTAGCCGCGGCGGCCGTTCTCGACGTGGGCTTGGAGCACGCGCCAGCCCTCGGGCACCCATTCGAGCAGGATGTGGTGGCAGCAGGCGTCGAAGGCGACGTGGACGAGCCGGCGGCGCGCGGCCGGGTCCCACGCGCGCCCGTCGAGGCCCGCGGAGACGTGGCTCTCGGTGATGACCGTGGGTACGCTGGCGGCGACGGCCGCGGCCGGCACGACCGCATCGATGATGCGGCTGCAGAGCGTGTGGCAGATGTCGAGGTCCCCGTATGGATACGTTCGGCAGGCCTCGTAGGCTGTGCCATCGAATGTGTCCGCGAGGTCGCGGCAGCTGGGTTCTCGCAACGGTATTGGCTCTAGGCTGTACCACTCGGTGACTCTTCCCCGAGTCATGCTGCGAGATCTATGAAGCAGCCCATGCTTCTTACATGCTATGCAGCCCGCACGGCAAGTGAACGGCAATCGCGACGTTGATGTCGTACGGTTTGCGAACAAGGCCTGCCCGACACGATGGCGGACGGCCTGCGCCTCGAGCCGCCGCTGGACCGGTGGCTGGCGCTGAGCCTCGAGGACGTCGCGCGGCTGATCCGGCTGCGGGGGCGGCTGCGGCTGCCGCCCGTCGTCGACGCGGCGCAGCTCGAGTCGCTGCTCGGGCCCGGGCGGAGCGCCCAGGTCTTCGCGGCCTTCGCGGGCGGGCACGCCGTCGCGTCCGTGCTCTGCGTGCTCTGCGGCTGCGTGCTGGCGTCCCACGGCGGCGGCTACGACGCCAAGGCGGCGCTGCTCTTCCGCGTCTTCGACCTCGACGGCGACGGCCTCGTGTCGTTCGCGGAGCTCGTGCTGCTCCTCGGCTCCGCGGCGCGCGCGGCGTCGGCAGTCACGGGCGGCCGCCTCTGCGCCGGCGAGGGCGACCCGGCCGTCGCGCGGCGCGCCGCGGCCGACATCTTCGCGGGGCGCAAGCTCTCCGGGGCCGTCGCGCTCGGCCCGTACCGGTCCAAGTTCCGCGGCGCCGTCCGCGCGCACCTGCCGGGCCTCTGGGCCGCCGTCGCCGGCGGCGAGGAGCCCCTCGACTCCGACGCGTCGACCGCCGCGACGGCGCCGCGGAGCGGGGGCGCGGCGCTCAAGGGCCGCATCGGCATCCTCGAGGTGAGGTCCGCGGCGCCGCGCGCGGACACGGCCGCGGCCGCGGGCAAGGTGCGGCGCCTGCGCTGGGGCTGCGAGGTGCTGAGCCTCGAGCCGTCGGGCCCCGCGGACGCGGCCCTGCTCGCGAAGCTCGCGACCCTCGACGGCGTCGTGAGCCGCGTCGACCCGGCGGACCTGCGCAGGCCGGACGCGCGGCGCGCCGTCGACGCGTGCCTCGCGGCGCTCGCGAAGCAGGGCAAGCTCCTCTTCGCGACGCCGCCCTACGCGCCCGCGGCGAAGCAGCGGCCCGCGTCGGCGGGGCTCTTCCGGACGACGGTCCGCGTCGACGCGCGCCGCGACGACCGGCGCGTCGGCCTCGCGCTGGGCAGCCAGGTCGCGGCGCTCGCGTCCCGGCGCCTCTATCCGGGGCCGGACCGGGCCGCGTCCCTCTCCGACGGCGACCGACACGCGGGCGAGGCGCGCCGCGCCACGAGGCGCCCGAGCTCCGCGGCGCCGAAGCTCGAGAGCGGCGGCTCCGAGGGCCGGCCGCCGTCTGTGCGGCCGCCGTCCGCGACGGCGCGCGCGCCCTACGCGCCGCCCGTGCCCGAGGCCGCCGCCCGGCCCCGGAGCGCGAAGCACCGCGCGCCCCTCAAGCCCACGGACCGCGCGCCCCGGCCCCACCATCCGCCGCTGCTGCCGACGCCCATGGCGCGCGCGGACGACGACGCCGCGCGCTCGGCCGTCGACGCCGCGGCCGACGCCGCGGAGGCCGCCGTCGCCGCCGCGCTCGACCGGGGCGCGGCCGCCGCCGCGGCCGTCGACGTCCCCGCCGTCGCCGCGACGATCCTGGGCGCGTCGCCGTGGGCCCTCGCCGCGGCCGCCGCGCGCGTCCGGGACGCGACGGCCGACGCGCTCGTCCGCGCGGCGATGCGCGCGGCCGCGGACGCCGCGCGCGCGGCCGTCGGCGCCGGCGACGCCGCGCCGACGCCGCGGAGCGACGCGTACTACGAACGCGGCAAGGCGGCGTGCTCGCCGCGGAGCGACGACCTCCACGAGAAGTCGAGCGTCTCCGACTTCACGGGCTTCATCGAGGAGAAGGTCTCCGCGGCGCTCCACAACGCCATCGGCTCGCTCTACGACAACTCGAACCTCGGCGCGACGGACGAGGCGTCCGTCGGCGACTACAGCATCGGCGACCGGCCGAGCGGCGAGGCCCCCGGCGGCGTCGCCGACTACAGTTTGGGCGAGCCGAGCGGCGACGCGCCGAGCGGCGGCGACTTCGACGACGACGCCGCGTCCCTCGTCGGCGGCGCGACGGTCGTCACGGCCGCGACGGCCGCGAGCCCCCGGCGCCGGAGCCCGCGGCCGCGCGGCGACGACGGCGCCGCCGCGGGGGCCCTCGCCGCGGCCCTCGGGCGCG
>NW_008705593.1:16419-21368 GCF_000186865.1 Aureococcus anophagefferens
CGCGCCCGCGCCCGCGGCGGACGCGCACGTCAAGGTCACGTGCGTGCGCTCCCACGGCGCCCTCGAGGACGGCGAGATGAGCATGGCCTTCGGCGACCGCCTCTTCGTGGGCGTCGACGACCTGGCGCGCGCGCGCGACGCGGCGTCGGACGGCTGGTGCTTCGCGACGCGCTGCGACGACTTCGCGCGCTACGGCTTCGTGCCGTCGACCTTCCTGCGGGTCGCGGGGTCGCCGGAGGAGCGCGCCTTCCTCGCCGCGCCGGCGCCCGTCGCGCCCGCGGTCGAGCCGGCCCGCGAGGCCCCCGCGCCGGCGCCCGCGGCGCTCGACGCCGCGGCGCCGGCGCCCGCCTGGAGATCGCTGCGGCCCAAGTGGGCCCTGGATCAGTGCTCCTCCACGTGGGCGGCACGGACGGAGGCGTCCAGCCCTCTCGCTCCGGCGCCCGCGGTGACGGCGGCCGCGCCGGCGCCGGTCCCCGCGGGTATCGTTTCTCGCGCGGCGGCCGTCGAGAGCCCGGCGCCGGCCGTCGACTGCTCGCCGACGCCTCTAGCGGTAGTCGAGGGCCCGGCGGCGGCGCCCCGCCATCCGAGGCTCGTGCGCATGGACACGCCGTCGCCCGACCACGAACGCGCGTCGATCAGGCTCCAGGCTCGCATCCGCGGCCGCGCCGCGAGAAAGCCCAAGCTCCTCGCGCCCGCCCTCGAGGAGGAGGAGGAGGAGGAGGAAGAGGAGGCGCCCCGGTCCCCGGCGCCCGAGGCGTTCGTGGTCGAGAGCCCGGCGCCGGCGCCCGAGTCCGCCCCGGGGCCGTCGCCGCGCGCGTCCTTCTCGGCGGAGTGGACCGCCCGCGTCGTTCGCGACGCCGCGCCCAAGCCCGCGGAGCCGTCGCCCCGGCCGCTGCGCGCGGCGCCGACCCTCGACACGGTCGCGGCGCCGGCGCCGTCGCGCGAGGACGCGCTCATCACGTCGCTGCTCAAGGACGTCTTCGTGATCGTCGTCAAGCGGGTCGACGCGCCGACGCGCCGCGAGCTCCTCGACCTCATGCGGGGCCTGAAAGCGCGGCAGGACCGCGGCGAGGACATCAACGAGGCGACGCGCAAGGGCGCGAGCCGCGTCGTCGGCGCGCGGGTCTGGAACGAGGCCCTCGACGAGGCCTGCAGGAAGGCGCGCGTGGCCGGCATGTCCAAGGACAGGCGGCTCTCCGTCGCCGCGCCGCCCCCGCGCCGCGCGGCGCCGACGCCCGTCGAAGCGGCGCCGGCCGCGGCGCCGGTCGCCGCTCGCACCGTGTCCTCGTCGACGTGCCCGATGATCCACCGCGCGCGGTCGGACCTCGAGACACGCGTGGAGCCGCGGAGGCGCGAGCGCAAGAAGAGCCCGACGGAAAAAGCCGCGGCGCCCCTGGCGGCGCCGGCCGCGCCGCCACCGAGCCCGGCGCCCGTCCTGCCAGAAGCGGTCCCCGAGTCCGCGCCGGCGCCGGCGGCGGTCGAAGCGCCCGTCGAGGCGGCGCCCGTCGCGGCGGCAGTCGAAGCACCCGTCGAGGCTCCCGTCGCGGCGACGGTGGAAGCGCCCGTCGCGGCGGCGGTCGAAGCGCCCGTCGCGGCGGCGGTCGAAGCGCCCGTCGCTGCGGCGCCCGTCGAAGCGCCCGTCGCTGCGGCGCCCGTCGAAGCGCTCACCGCGGCGGCGGTCGAAGCGCCCATCGCGGTGGCGCCCGTCGAAGCGCCCATCGCGGTGGCGCCCGTCGAAGCGCCCGTCGCGGCGGCGGCCGTCGAAGCGCCCTTTGAAGCGCCCATCGCGGCGCCCGTCGAAGCGCCCAACGCGGTGGCGGCCGTCGAAGCGCCCTTTGAAGCGCCCGTCGCGGCGGCGGTCGAAGCGCCCGTCGCGGAGGCGGTCGAAGCGGCCGTCGAAGCGCCCATCGCGGCGCCTGTCGAAGCGCCCGTCGCGGCCGCGCCCGTCGAAGCGCCCGTCGCGGCCGCGCCCGTCGAAGCGCCCGTCGCGGCCGCGCCCGTCGAAGCGCCCGTTGCGGCGCCGGTGGTCCCCCTGCCCCGCTGCGCTGCGCCCGCCGCGCCTACGCCCGTCACACCAGCGCCCGTCGCCGCGCCGGTGGTCCCTCCGCCGCGCCGCGCCGCGCCGGTCCCGATCGAAGCCGCGCCGGTCGCGGCACCTGTCGTGCCGCCGCCTCGCCGCGCGGCGCCAAAGCCCATCGAGACGGCGCCCGTCGCCGCGCCCTCGATTCGGCCGGCGCCTCTCCCGGCACCTACCTCCGCCGCACCTATTTCCGCTCCAGTCGCGGCGGCAGAAGCCGTCGCACCCGTCTCCCCGCCGACGAGCGCCGCGCCCGCGGCGCCCCGGCCCGTGGAAGCTCCCGCGCCCGCAGAAGTCGACGCGCCCGCGGCCGACGCGCCCGCGCCCGCAGAAGTCGCGGCGCCCGCGGCCGACGCGCCCGCGCCGCGTCGGCGGCGGTCTCCGAAGACGGCGACGACGACACCTTTGAGCTCGAGCGCCTCATCAACGCGCAGATCGACGAGGAAAGGCGCGCCGAGCCGCGGGCCGCGGCGCCCGGCGCGGGCCAGCTCACGCGCGAGGCGCGCCGCGCGCGCCGGAAGCAGCGCGAGGCGTCCAAGTCGCCGACGCGGACGTCCGAGTCCGACGCCGTCGCCGGCGCGGTCATCGCGCGCGCCCTGGACGCCGCCGCGGCGATCTTCGCGGCGCCGGCGCCGGCGCCGGACGCGCCCGCGGCGGTCGCCGAGACCTTCTCGGACACGGGCAGCTTCGAGTGCCCGGCCCCGGCGCCGCCGGCCTTCGCGGCGACCCCCGTGGACTTCTCCGACGACGGGAGCTTCGAGTACGTCGCCGAGACGCGCGAGACGGAGGTGGGCTTCGTCACCGAATACCGCAAGGTGCCGTCGATGAAGAACGTCTTCGCCGCGGATGCGCCCGCGCCCGCGCCCGAGGCCGCCGCGCCGCCCGAGCCGCCCGCGCCGACGCCGGCGCCGCTCGTGCGCGTCATCTCCGCGCCGGGGCCGTCGCGGCGGCGGAGCGTCATCACGTCCATCAGCCTCGAGACGGAGGACGCCGTGGAGGTGGAGGAGACGGCAATGGACGCGCCGCCCGTCTCGGTCGCGCCCGCGCCCGCGCCGGTCGACGAGCCGTCCGCGGAGGGACCGGTCCCCGCGTCCTTCGCCAGGGGCCCCGCGCCCTGCCCCCGAGCGCCCGAAGCTGCGGCGCCGGAGGCCGCCGCGCCGGCGGCGGCGTCCGAGGACGGCGACGACGGCTTTGACGACGCCGCGGAGCTCGAGCGCCTCATCAACGCGCAGATCGACGAGGAAAAGCGCGAGCGAGCCCCGCGCCGCGGCGCCCGGCGCGGGCCAGCTCACGCGCGAGGCGCGCCGCGCGCGCCGGAAGCAGCGGCAGGCGTCCAAGTCGCCGACGCGGACGCCCGAGTCCGACGCGGTCGCCGGGGGCGTCGTGTCGCGCGCCATCAGCGCCGCCGCCGCGAGCCACGCGCCGGCGCCGGCGCACGTCGTTTTCGTCGACCGCGCGCCCGCGCCCGCCGCCGCGGAGGAGGCGCCGGCGCGTTTTGTCGTCGTCGACCGCGCTCCCGCGCCCGCGCCTACCGTCGCCGCGGAGGCGCCCGCGCCCGCGGAGGCGTACGACGACGACGAAGACGACGCGGACGAGGAGCCGGACGCCGCGGACCCCCTTGAGCTCGAGCGCCTGATCAACGCGCAGATCGAGGAGGAGAAGCGCGCCGAGCCCCGCGCCGCGGCGCCCGGCGCGGGCCAGCTCACGCGCGAGGCGCGGCGGGCCCGACGCCGACAGCGGCAGGCGTCCAAGTCGCCCGCGCGGACGCGCGAGTCCGACGCCGCGGCCGGCGCGGTCGTCTCGCGCGTCCTCGAGTCCGCCGCGGCGGCCTTCGCGGTGGAGGCGCCGGCCCCGGCCCCGGACGCTCCCGTCGTCGCGAGCTCTTCGCCCGCGCCGGCGCGCGTCGTCGTCGCCCCGGCGCCCGCGCCCGTCGTCGAAGCGCCCGCGCCCGCGGAGGCGTACGACGACGACGACGACGCGGACGCGGAGCTCGAGCGCCTCATCAACGCGCAGATCGACGAGGAAAAGCGGAGCGAGCCCCGCGCCGCGGCGCCCGGCGCGGGCCAGCTCACGCGCGAGGCGCGGCGGGCTCGACGCCGACAGCGGCGGTCGTGCAAGTCGCCGGAGTCCGACGCGGTCGCCGGGGGCGTCGTGTCGCGCGCCATCGGCGCCGCCGCGGCGGCCTTGGCGCCCGCCGCCGCGCCCGAGGCGCCGGCGCCGGCGCCGGACGCGCTCCGCGTCGTCTCGTCGCCCGGGCCGTCGCGGCGGCGGAGCGTGATCACGTCCCTGAGGCTCGACGTCGAGGAGGCGGTCGACGAGGAGCTCGTCGCCGAGGCGCCCGCGCCGGCCGCCGCGCCCGAGGCCCGGGCCGTGTCCTTCGCGGAGCCCGCGCGGCGGCGGGCGTCGCGCGCGGAGGCGTGGGCGCGCGCGAAGTCGCGGAACAAGCGCCGCGAGTCCGTCAAGCTGGACGCCATGCGCGCCGTCGAGGCGGCGGAGCACGCCGCGCGGACCCGGGCGGAGAAGCTCCGCGCGGAGGCCGCGGCCTGCCGCGCGCCCGAGTCGCCGCGGCCGCGGCCGAGCCGCCGCGGCGGCGACGCCTGGGCCGCGGCCAAGGCGAAGAACCGGCGCCGCGAGTCCGTCAGGCTCGACGCCATGCGCGCCGTCGAGGCCGCGGAGGCGCTCGCCGCCGAGCGGGCCGCCGCGGCGCCCGCGCCGCCGGAGCCCGCGCGCGCCGCGGCCGCCGCGGCGCCGCGCGAGGCCGTCGCGCCGTCGCGGCCGGGAGCCGCGGACGAGGCGCCGTGCGAGCCCGCGCCCGAGGCCGCGGCGCCCGCGCCGCCGGAGCCCGCGCGGCGCAGCGACGCCGCGCGGCTGC
>NW_008705593.1:21421-64714 GCF_000186865.1 Aureococcus anophagefferens
CCCGCGCCCGCGCCCGCGCCGCCGGGCGACCCGGACGACCTGTCCCTCGAGCTCAGCTTCGCGTCGGACCCGACGCCGCGGACGTCGGGCCACCTCTTCTCGCCCGGCGCCGGTGGCGCCGCGCCCGCGCCGGACGCGTCCCTCGACGACGGGAGCGTCTTCACGCTCGACACGGGGAGCCTCGTCGAGTAGGGCGGGGGGGGGGGGGGCTACTTAACGCTCCCCAGCGACGAGCCGGAGTGGGACCTCTGGGGGAGCAGGGGGAACGACGCGGGCGACCCCGCGGCGACGGCCTGGTGGACGAGGCGCGGCGACGACGCGACGGCCTCCTCGACGTCGACGCTCCGCTGCGACTTGAGGCCCTCGATGCGCGCGCTCGACAGCGTCTCGTGCGTGTCGAGCGTGTCCTGGACGATGCCCCGGATGCGCTCGCTCGCGTGGCGCAGCAGGCGGTCCCGCCGGCCGGGCGTCGCCGCGTCCGCCGGCGGCGGCTCGGGCGTCGGGCACCGCGGCGGGGGCCGCTCGTCGGCGCGCGTCGACAGGGCGGCCTTGTAGGAGTCGAGGCCCGTCACGACGCTCTTGCCGCGCGCCGCGCCCGGCGAGCTGAAGGGCGACGGGATGCCGTTCCTCGGGGACGTGAACTCGAGCTCGTCTCCGAGCTCGCTCTGGATGCACCAGATGTCCTGCTCGCCGCGCGCCGAGATCTGCTGCACGACCCGCCGCGGGAGGATCGACGGGTCGTCGCTCCGGTTCTCCGCCGCCGCCGCGTCCATGAGGGCGGCCTCGCTCGCCGCGTCGACGGCGCCGGCGGCGTCGGGCGCGGCGTCGCCGTCGTCGGCCTTGTGGCGGCGCAGCAACCGGAGCGTCGGCCGCGACCGGCTCACCGCGTGGGCCGTGGCCGCGTAGTCATCCTCCCCCGGCTCGTCCTCGACGACGACCCCTTCGTCCGTGCAGATCCCAAACGCGATGCACGCCATAATTTCCCCACTTGCGCAAAGGGCAGCCCCAATGTGCGCTTCAACACAGATCAACACGCAGCGTAACGCAATGGAGAGCGTCGAGCCCGCAAAGCCCGTCGTCTTAAGGCGTGCTGGTGGCCGCGTGCACGTGCAGCTCTCCATGAAACCGCGGAGACAACACGCGGCACTCGCCTGCGACGGCGTGCTCGAGGCGGAGGACGCGGAGGTCGCCCTCGAGCAGCAGCGCCGCGAGGCCTGGCTGCGGAAGAGCGCGAACTACGCCGCGCGACGGCGGCGGGAGCGGCGCCTCGAGGCCCGGGCCCAGGTCCTCGAGACGCGCGCCGCGAGGAAGACGGGGCGCTTCGCGAGCGCGGCCGCGGCGCCCGCGGCGGATCCGCCCGCGCCGAGGCACTTCCGCGTGAACTCGGCCTGCCCCGACGCGTGGGCGACCTTCGTCCACGTCTGGCCGCCGACGGACGACGGCGCGTGGTGGGACCGGGGCTACGAGCGGGGCCTCTGGGGCAGCGAGACGCGCGCGGAGACGCGGCGGCCGCGCGGCGCGCCCGTGCCCGAGAACGTGCTGTACTAAGCCCGCCTACTCCGCGAGCATGTGGACCTCGACGGTGGCGACGGCGCCCATCTGGATCGTCGTGTCGAAGGACGCGACGACCGTGTCGCCCGGGTGGACCTTGGTCAGGCCGCAGGTCGCGCCCGACATGACGAGGTCGCCCTTGCGGAGGTGGTCGCCGCGCGCGAGGAGGTGGTTCGCGAGCCAGGCCAGCGCGCCCAGGGGCCCGTCGGGGGGCATCACGGCGTTCCCGGCCTTGCCCGCGGCGCAGGGCTTGCCGCCGTTGACGCTCAGGGCCACGGGGATCGTGTTGAGCAGGTCGCAGCACAGGAAGACGGGCGGCCCGAGCACGCACGCGTGGTTCAGGCCGAGGTCCGCGGCGACGACGTAGGGCGGCGGCCAGGGCGCCTCCGGGTCGCCGATCCGCGCGAAGGTCGCGCCGCGGACGCGGCTCGCGACGACCTCGACGGCCGGGTAGATGGACTGGACCGCCATCGCGGCCCACTCGGGCGCGATGTCGGACCCGTCCCTCCGCGCGACGAGGTCGCAGCCCAGGCGGAAGCACCACTCGGCCTCGACGCCGCACTCCTTGTCCGGGCCCGCGTCGAGGAAGACGGCCGCCGGGTGGGGCAGGCGGCACCTGCCCTTCTTGGCCAGCACGACGGCGGACTTGAGCACGGGCGCGACGAGCGGCGCGAGGCCCGCGCGGACGTAGACGTCCGACGGGCTCGCGGTCGCGTTGCCGATCTTCCAGCCGGCGCAGGGCGCGTACTTCCGGATGCAGTCCTGGACCATGTAGGCCCGGTCCAGCGTCGCGACGTCGAGCGCGGCGACGTCGTCCTCCGCGATCTCGACCTTGTCGGTGATCGCCGCCAGGAGCTCCTCCGCGGCGTCGTTGGCCCCGTCGGTCCAGGGGTCGCGGTCCTCGACCTTGCGCTCGACGACGCCCGCGACGTCGGGCGGCTCCGCGCCGACGGGCGACGCCGCGCCCGCGGCGGACCGGAGGCTCGACGCGAGCTCGTCCTCGGCGGGCCTCGGCGGCGGCGGCGTCGCGAGGGCCATGACGGCGGCGCGCGTCGCCTCCTGGTAGCTCGGCGTCTGGATGACGATGGTCTCCGGCGTCGGGTCCATGCTCACGACGGGCGGCGGCACGATGGGCACCGGGTGGTCCGGCGTCGGCGGCGCCGGCGGATGGGCGACGACGACGGGCGCCGTGCGCGGCCGCCCGCCGGCCGGGTTCGGCGCCGGCGTCGGCGGCGGCGGCGGCAGCGACGCTTCCAGCGCCGCGTCCGTCTCCTCCTCCTCGGAGCTGCTGCTCGTCGCGTCCTCGGAGCCCCTCATGGCGAGAGGCATCTCTCGTCGGGGGCAGCGTTCAAGAGAGGTTCAAGCAGCCGACGGGGCAGCCACCTTTTGTGCGCGATGAGGGCAGCCTTTGTGATGCTGCTCGCGCATGCCGCAATCGCGCTCGACGACCCGTCCTGGGACGTGCACACGCCGACGAACGCGACGTGCCTCGGCGGCTGCGCCTGCCCGGCGCGGCTCGCGGCCTGCGTCCCCACGGCGCCGTCCAAGGACATGAAGGTCTTCGCGTCGAGCCTCGCGTCCCTCGCGGAGCACGCCGTCGACATCGAGTCGATCCACGTCGTGTCGCGCAAGTCGCCGGAGGTCGACCGGGTTATCGCCGCCGTGAACGCGCGGCGCCACCGGGGCCGGCCGGAGAACTTCGTCAAGTGGTTCGACGAGGACGGCGGCCACTTCCCCTTCGACTACGCGTCCATCAAGCGCCACCTCGAGACGCGCTCGGGCGCGCACCACGCCGGGAGCTACCAGTACGCCGTGGGCTGGTACCTCCAGCAGCTGCTGAAGCTCTACTGCGGCCGGGGCATCGCGCGCGCCGACGCCGGCGGCGGGCCGGGCAACTGGACCGCGGAGGACGTCGCGCGCGCGCCCGACCGCGACACGCTGATCGTCGACAGCGACGTCGTGCTCCTGCGGGACGTCGCCTTCGTCCACGGCACGGCGAACAGCGCCGGGCGCTGCGACGCGACGTACGCGTACGCGTTCTCGCGGGAGTCGCACGGCCTCTACTACGACACGAACAAAAAGCTCCTGGGCGACGACGACGGCAAACCCCTGCCCGACGCCGCCGGCCGCGACATCTCGGGGGTCGTCCACCACATGGCCATGCGCGCCGACGTCCTCGCGGCGCTCGACGCGCGCGTCTCGGCGCTGCACGGCGCGCCCCTGTACGACGCGCTGCTCCGGCCGGCCGTCGGCGTCGTCGCCGAGGCGCACCGCAACGCCTTCTCCGAGTACCAGTTCTACTTCCACTACGCCCGGCGCGCCTTCCCGGCGAGCGTCGCCGTCCGCCAGCTCTACTGGGCCAACGGGCCGGGCCCGAAGACGATCGTCGAGTGCGAGGCCGCGGACGGCTGGCCCGCGGGCGCGCAGCGCGGCGCGCGCGACGACGCCGACATCCGCGCGATCGACTTCAAGGCGGGCTACGACTACGTCGCCTACCACTCCTACGCGAAGCGCCGGCCCTGCGTCTACGGGCCCGCGGACGACCGCCGCGACGGCGGCGCGTGCTTCGGCGGCGGCTGCACGTACTCCTGCTTCAAGCGCCGCGACGACGCGCGCTACAAGGCCCGGGACCGGAGCTTGGTGGCGCCGCGGCTCTGCGCGGCGGCGTGATTAAGCCTCGAGGCGACCCTAGCTTGCGCGCGGCGCGGCAGCTCCGTGTCGTCGCGAGCGCCTGCGGGGCTACGACTACTACGGATGACTTCCACGCGTCGGCTTGATCTTGCTTAGTCGTCTGGGCCCTAGACATTGTAGGTCGACGCGCGGCCGGACCCGAGCTTCGCGGCCTCGGCGGCCTTCTCGCGCTCCGCGGCCTCCTTGAGCGCCTGCGCGAGCCTGCGGGGCGCGGGAACGTCGCGCGGGGCGCGCGGGGCGCCGCGGGGCGCGCGCGGACGAGGGGAGCGATCAGGTACTTGGATTGTTGATCACATGGCTTGTGTGAGGGGTCTTAATCCTCGATTCGGTAACACGGACCAAGTGGAACATCATCTCGCGACGGGCGAACACCGAAAAAAGAGGACGCGGCGGAACGCGCGCGTCGGAGCCGTCGGAGTCGAGGGTGAGCGTGAGGTGCTCGTATATGTTCTGCTTGCAGGGGAAGAGCTTCGCGGCGGCGTCGAAGGCGGACCGCGCGAGGCACTTGCCGGACTTGACGCAGTCGCCGCCGCGGCAGAGGCGGCCCTTGGTGACGCCCCAGCCGCGCGCGCCCTTGGCGTCGCAGGAGCCCAGGGCCACGTGGTCGCCGACCTCGACGAGGCACGACTCGGACGCGTTGTAGAACTTGTAGAGCGACGTCTCGGGCCGGCCGCGCGAGAAGCGGACGCCGACGCCCCACCGGAGCGTCCGGTCCTCGTCGGAGCACGCGCGGAAGCGGACGCCGTCGTAGCACATGGCGCCGTCGGCGGACTGGAAGAGGAAGCCGCTGTTGGCGACGTTGGACGCCGTGAGCTCGAGGGGCGTGTGGCCGCGCGCGTCGCACCGGAGCACGGAGACGGTGTTCGCGAGCGCGCCCTTGGGCGTGCGCTCGCGGCCCGCGGAGCCGCCCTCGCTCAGGGCCCGCTGGAGGCGCGCGGCCTTGGACCAGATGGACGAGTCGCGGACGACGCAGTCCTTCTGGCCGTTCGTCGTCAGCGCGACGTGCGCGACGGCGTCCTCGTTCGTCGTCGCCGCGAAGCGCCGCGCGTTGCTCTGGAGCATCTCCCACTGCTGGGCCTTGGACACGGAGGAGCAGTCGCCGCCGCCGAGGATCGTCCGGCCGAAGGCCCGCTTCGTCGCGAGGCAGCTCCGCGACGGCACGGGCTCGAGGACCATCGCCAGGCTCCGCCGCGACTTCGCGCCGCGGAAGAGGCGGTCCCAGAACCCCACGGGCCGGCTCAGGTACATGAAGAGCGCGTCGTCGTCGCAGGCGCCGAAGGTGCCCAGCTCCGTCAGGCACGTCTGGTCCGTCGGGTCGATGACCTACGGTGGTTGCGGGTCGGCGAGCGCGGGGGGGGGATCGCGGGGCGGCGCGCGCCTACTTACCCAGTAGGCCTCGGCGTTCCGGATCATGCCGTCGGCCGCGACGCGGCTCAGCACGGCGCTGGCCAGCGGCGACGGCCCAGGCGCGCGTCATCGCGTCTTCTGGCGGCGAGCGCCCTCGCACTGCACCTCAATTGGCACCGGCGATCCTGAGCGCCGTTCACCATGGGTTCTTGACCTCGTGGTTGATGTGTGATTGAGTGATGGAGCTACGCGGCATCCCGTGCTAGTGGGCCGAAACGGCAGCTTGCCAGCGCGGTCGCAGCCCCGTGAGCCGCGATGGCCTCGCCCGCGCGGAGCCGCAGCCCCTTTCTCTGCGCCTTTGGCTTCCTCGCCGCCGCCGCCGTCCTCAGCACGCAGCCCCGGCGACGCGCGGCCTGGAGCCGGCTCTGGACCGACCCCGGCGCCACGATCGACGCGAACCTGACGCGGGCGTGGAACGCGAGCAAGTCGGACTGGTGGACCTACAAGGTGACGCACGCCGTGCCGCCCGGGGCCTACCTCACCGTCGTGCCCTTCGTCAAGGACGCGATCGCGCCCATCGAGGTCACGTGCCTCGGCTGCGCGGGCGTCAAGTCCTACGCGGAGCTCGGCGACGGCGTCGGCCTCCACTGGGTCGAGGCGCCCGCGCTCACGACGGGCGACGTCACGCTCGTCGAGTGGGTGACCTTCTTCGAGAGGGTCGTCAACGCGACGATCGCGGGCGAGGCGTGGAACGCGTTCATGCACAACCGCGTCTCCTTGTACACGTCCCCTGAGAACTTCGTGCGCCACGTGCGCGCGATCCGCGCCCGGGGCGTGCCCCTGCTCAAGCGGCGGTCGCTCGGCTACGAGGGCTACGGGCGGACGGACGTCGCGGTCGCCCACGCCCAATTCGCCATCGCGGGCCGCATCTACGAGATCGCCGCGCCGATGCGCAGCGCCGGCATGGAGGCGCTCGCGGGCGACTGGGCGCTGTGGGGCGACGACGAGTGCGAGGCGGCGCAACGATTGGCGTACGACGACGTCGAAAAGCTCGACGAATACTACGAGGTGAAAACCGCGAAGACGGCGCGGACGGCGAGCGAGGTCTCGGACTGGATCTCGAGCCACGGCTTCGCGCCGCCGATCATCCTCGACGTCCAGGTCGCGTCCGCGGCCGCCGAGGCGACGGCGCGGAACTGGGCCCGGGTGGCCGCGCCGATGCAGCCGACCGTGGCGGTCCTCGGCGGCGACGCCTGCGCCGTCGCGCGCGTGTCCCACCAGGGCGCCGCGGACGCCTACGGGTCCCTGCAGACGCGCGGCGCCGGCGCGGCTGTTTCTCTCTTCGTCCGCGCGTCTCGCGACACCGCTCCTTTAGGCCCGTCACCTACGTCGAGAACCGCGCGGCCCGGGGCCTGGCCGGCGCGAGCGACTTCGAGTACACCGTCGCCGACTACGGCGCCTACGTCGAGAAGGTCCACGCGCACACGGGCTCGTCGAACGAGTGGAAGTGGGGGGGCAACTGGGACCACTTCATGGACGACCACGTCGGGTTCCAGTACCGCGGCTCGTCGGACTGCAGCAACGACACGGTCTCGCTCCTCGAGTACTTCGACGCGCGGCTCCGCGCGGACGGCGTCGCCGTGGGCCAACGGACGGACGCGACGGAACCGCACGCTGTGCATTACTACAGCGGCAAATGGGGCGCCATGACCTGGGAGTTCAACGTCATCGGCTGCGACGCCGGCTCGCTCGACAACGACGCCCAGATCTGCGCGTGCAACCGGGAGAACAACGGCAACATCTGGGCCCTGGAGATGGGCACGGCCTGCGAGTCGACGTGCTAAGCCCCACTATGTAACGCGCGTCACGACCGTGAGGCCGTCGCGGAGCGGGAGGAGGAGCTGGTCCACGCGCGCGTCCTTGCGGAGCTTGACGTTGAACTCGTGGAGCGCCTGCTGGATGGCCCGGTCGCGCTTCGCGGCCTTGAGCGCCCGCTTCGCGTCGCGCTCCGGGTCGTCGCGCCCGTCGCGCGCCGCGTCGTCGCGCGCGCACTCGAGGACCGCGGCCTCCTCGGCGGGCGTCATGCCCGTCGCGCCGTCGACGACCTTGCCCTTCCAGAGCGTGTTGTCGAAGACCGCGGCCCCGCCGGGCTTGAGCAGGCCCCGGTCGAGGATGGCGTCGAAGATCTTCGCGTAGCCCTTCTTGTCGCAGTCCACGTAGATGAGGTCGTGCGGCCCGTCGTCGACCGCGCGGTCCGACGCCAAATAGTCCGCGCGGTCCGCGTCGACCTGGACGACGGCCGCCCAGGCCTCCTCCCTCGCCGCCCGCGCGAAGTGGGACGCCGCGACGGCGGCGGCGCGCGGGTCCCGGTCCACCGTGACGACCTTGGTCTTCGTCGCCGACGCGAGCCAGAGCGTGCCGTAGCCGCAGAACGTGCCGAGCTCGAGCGCCGACTCGCAGCGCATGAGCCGGCAGAGCGTCGCCAGCAGCAACCCCTGGGCGTGGCCGCTGCACATGTGCGCCGCGGCCGGGTAGCGCGCGAGCGCGTCGAGGCCTGGGCAGGACAAGGGTGATTCAACGTCGCTTCAACATGAGTGTTCCGCGCGCGCGCGTCACGAAAAAAGCACCCACGCGTCGAGACCGTTCCGAGAGATGATCGCTCGTCCAAAAATCAGCCGAAACGAGTGGAAAACGGCCGAGATACGAGCCTTTGAAGTTGGGAATTTCGCTCTCTTGTCCTGCCCTGGTCGAGGCGGCACGCCTCGACGACGGCCGGCTCGCGGCTCGAGTGCGCCGCGGCGTAGGCGTCGACGGCGTCGTCGCGCGCGGGCCGCCGCGCGGCGTGGAGCGCCTCGGCGGCGCGCGGGTCCAGGGGCGCCGCCGCGAGGTCGGGCGCCTCCGCCGTGACCGCCTCGCCGACGCGGTCGTTGAAGACGTAGTTGACGCCGCGGAACCGCGACGTTTCCTCCAGCGACGCGGCGTTCTCCTTCAGGTGCCGCGTGTAGTTGACGACGCCGCCCTCGAGGCGCTTGACGTGCTCGAAGCCCAGGGCCTGCTTCACGTAGCTCCCGGCCTTGACGCAGCGGATGCCGCCCGTGCAGAACATGTAGACGGGCTCGTCCTTGGGCTTGCCCGCGAGCGCGCCGTCGAGCGCCGCGTACGTGTCCTTGAAGGTCTCCGTGCCCAGCGCCGTCGCGCCCGCGAAGGTGCCGACGGCGCTCTCGTAGTGGTTCCGCACGTCGAGGACCACGGGCGCGCCGCCGCCGCCGCCGCCGCCGGCGAAGTCGCCGCCGAGCGCCGCGTGCCACGCGTCCGGCGCGAGCTCGTCGCCGCAGTCGCGCAGGTCCAGGCCGTCGGCGCCGCCGTCGTCGGCGACGACCCGCTCCCGGCGCCGCACGTGCAGCGCCTTGAAGGGCGGCCGCGCGGCGAAGTCCGCGGGGGAGACGCGCTCGTCGTAGTTCAGCGGCGGCGCCGCCGCGCCGAGCTGCGCGAAGCGCCGCGCGTGGCCCGCGGCGAGCGCGTCGAGCGACGGCGCCGGCACGGCGAGCTGGGCGTTGACGCCCTCGGGCGCCGCGTAGGCGCGGCCGACGACGCCGAGGCCGCGCCACTCCGCGGCGAGCGACGCGACGACCGCGTCGACGGCGCCGTCGTCGAGCGGCGCCTCGAAGAAGTGGTACCAGGACACCATCTGGTAGCTCGCGCCCGCAAAGGACGGCGAAACCGCGTCCTCGGCGGCGCGCGGCGGCGCTGCCCGCGCCGACGACGGTCGCGCGCGCCGCGGCGCCGTCCTTCTCCTCGACGGCGACGGCGTAGTCCGCGAGCGCCAGGGGCGGGATCGTCGCCTCGATGGCCGCGCGCAGCGCGCGCTCGTCGTCGAGGCCGACGCCCTCCGGCAGGAAGACGCGCGCGCGCCGGTGCTTGCCCACGAGGCGCAGCGACGACCGCAGGCCCGCGTCGACGACGACTTTGACCGCGCGGCCCTTGGGGCTCGCGCCCTCGGCGACGTCGGCGACGGGCGCCTCGGCCGCGACGGGCGCGCGCTTCGCCTTCGCCGCGGCGGGCGCCTCCCCGACGCGAAGACCGAAGTCGTGGAAGGAGACGACGTCGGTCTCGTCGCATCTGGCGCGCCAGGCCGCGACGGACGGCGCGTCGTCGGTCTCGCGCGCGGCGGGCGCCGCGCCGACGACCGTCGCGCGCGCCGCGGCGCCGTCCTTCTCCTCGACGTCGACGGCGTAGTCCGCGAGCGCCAGGGGCGGGATCGCCGCCTCGACGGCCGCGCGCAGGGCGCCCTCGTCGTCGAGACCGACGCCCTCCGGCAGGAAGCAGCGCGCGCGCCGGTACTTGCCGTCGAGGCGCAGCGACGACCGCAGGCCCGCGTCGACGACGACGTTGATCGCGCGGCCCTTGGAGCTCGCCTCGCGCCGAAAGCCGATGCCGAAAATTTGCCGACGATGCCGCAAGCCGCAAGCCGAAGGCCGATGCGCCGCGGAGGAGCAGCGCACACATTGCCGCAGTCCTCATCTGCCCGCGCGCGCGACGTCGCGCGCTCTTCGCGCCCAAGCACCTCCACCTCAATCCGCGAAGAGCTCGCCTATGCACCATGAACTTCAACCCTGCGGGTTTATCCGTCAATCGGCGAAGGGCCCCAGAACCCGCCGTACTTGTTCGTCGCCACCTCGCAGGCTCGCGGGTCGACTTTGCCCCGTATCGGGGAGTAGACCTCGCTGGACTGCTGCAGCGCGTCCACGCGCGCGAGCAGCGCCCGGAACAGGGTCGCGTTCGTCGCCGCGAGGTTGCGCCGCTCCGTCGGGTCCCGGAGCACGTTGAAGAGGCACCCCCGCGCGGGCTCGCGCCCGCACGTCTTCGGATGGAGCAGCGGCACGAGGTGCGAGCTCGCGTTGGGCCAATTCGGGCCCGTCCGCACGTACTGCCCGACGGTGTAGAGCTTGTCGGGCGGCCCGAGGAGCAGCTTCCAGCCGCCCTCGACGAGGATGCCGCCCACGCGCGTCCGGCCGTCGGCGTTCGGGTAGACGGCCGTCGTGTCGCCGATGACGACCTCGCGCCGCGGGGGGGTGGCGTTCGCGCCCGTCACGTAGGGCCACTGGTCGACGGAGTCGAGCGGCGGGAGGCCCGCGGCGGCCGCCGCGGCGTCGTCGATGGAGTCCGCGCCCGCGATCCCGGCGTACGTCGCGTACCAGTCCCAGAGCGTGCTCAGCTGCGACAGAGCGGCGCCCCGCCGGGCTTCCGGGACGGCGCCGCCGGACACGAAGGCGTTCACGCGGATGCCGCCCTCGAAGTTGGAGAACTTGCCCCCCGTCAGCGGCCAGTTGTTGCCGCCGCACGCGCCCGCGCCCATGATCTCGCCGCCGTTGTCGGAGTGGAAGGTCACGACGGCGTTCGCGAGCATGCCGCGCCGCTCGAGCGCGTCGACGAGACGGCCCACCTCGTCGTCGGCGTAGCGGACCATGGCCGTCATGAAGCGGCGGGGCTCGTCCGGGATGCCGTCGAAGCGCGCGAGGTACGCGTCGGGCACCTGGAGGGGCATGTGCACGAGGTGCAACGCCCAGTAGAGGAAGAGCGGCGCGGTATCGTCGTGCTCCTCGACGGCGCGCACGGCGTGGTCGGCGAGCAGCTGCTCCTCGTAGACGCAGGGGGACGCGGCGGTGTGCGTCTGGTTGCCCTGGGTGCAGGACGGGCCGTTCCGCAGCCATGTCGCCGGCCCGTCGAACGTCGCGTTGTAGTGCCAGAGGTCCTGGACGGCCTCGCCGTCGCAGGTTTCTTCGGCGAACGTCCAGTAGTCGTTGGCGTGGTGCCAGTAGCCGGTCCAGGCGTCGAAGCCGCGGGCCCGCGGGTGGTGGTGCGCCGCCGTCGCCATGCCCACGTCCCACTTGCCGACGGCCTCGGTCCGGTACCCCCGGCGCCGGAGGACCTCGGCCAGGCCGGTCATCGCCGTGGGGATCCCCTGCCAGCCGCCCACGGGGTCCTCGGGGTTCGACACCTCGGGCACGACGTTCTGGACGTTGACGCTGATCGGGTTGCGGCCGGACAGCAGCGCGGACCGCGAGGGCGAGCAGTACTGGAACGCGTAGTGGCGCTCCAGCGTGACGCCCGCCCTGCGGAGCGCGTCCAAGCGCGGCGTGAGCGGGGTGTCGGGGGGGTCGGCGGTGCGCGGGTCGCGGTGCCAGTCCACGTAGCTCCAGCCCAAATCGTCGGCGACGATGTGGATGATGTGCGGCGGCGGGGCAGCGCCATGTCCACCGCGTGTGCCTTCGTCCGGCGCGCGCGCCGCCGTCGTCGTCCCGCACGCCACGCCCAACAGGCCTAGTAATCGCGGCAGCATCCCACGACACGAGGCGAGAATACAGAAAGGTTTGCTAGGTTGAATCATAAGTTGAAGTCTATAATGAAGAGCCGTGAGGGACACTCCCGCTAGTCCAAAAAACGAATTACTACACGAACGCGCCCGCGAGGCTCGGCTTGCTTCGCTCGCACATGATGTTGTCGAAGCTGTCGCGCGAGCGCGGCGCGGCGCCGCGCGGTCGAAGCGGCCTGCGACGCGCGCGCGCGTTCGTCGGCGGTTCTCCGCGTCATCCACGCACCTCAGGTGGTGGCTGTCGCGCTGGAGCCAGGAGTCGTAGCGATGGTCGAAGCCTGCGCGGCGGCGGCGTCGGGAGCGACCGCGGCCGCGGGGAGACGCGCCGTTGTAGGAGATCCGCAGCAGCTGCCCGTCGTCGGCGACGACTCTCCCTCGGAACCATCGCTGTTCGCCCTGATGGTAGGCCTCGAAGTCTCTCGAGCCCTTCCGCAGCCGCTCCGGGAGGTCGTGCGACCCGAGCACGGAGTCCTTTGGCGCTTTTCGCGCGGACGCCGCCGCTCCCATGGCAGCCGGGAGGCGCGCCGCTGCGCCCGGCCGTGCGGCAGCAATTAAGTGTTTTCTGAGTCCTGGTCCCGGCTGCGTGGCGGACCCACGCGATTCCTTCGGCGCATACGCGTCGGGGCAGCTCGGCTTGGGACGTCTTGGGGTTTCATCACGGCGAGGTTTGCACCACTGCCATCAGCGGCGCAACGTCGACGTGTGCGATCGCCTTGGACTCGTCTCTGCTGCTCAAGCGAGCCATCCTCGTGTGCAACGATGCGCAGCTTCCAGTTCCTCGTCGCCGCGGCGATCGCATCGTTGGCGGCGGCGCGCCAAATCAAGCCGCAGGCGCTCCAGCTCGCGCGCGGCAAGCAGCCGCTGGCGGCGGGCCGGTCCGCGGCCCTGGCGCCCTTCGAGGACGCGTCGGCGTCGCTGCGCGGCGGCGGCAGCGCCGTGGACGCCAAGGCGGCGGCGGAGATGCGCGGCGCCGTCATCCGCACCGTCGCGCTTCCGGCGTCCGCCGCGCGCGCGCGCGCGCTCCGCCGAAAACCCGCGCGCGCGCGCAGCTGCTCACGGTGACCGCGGCGACGCTCTTCGGCGTCGGCGTCGCCGCGACGCGGGGCCGCCAGTCGGCCATGGAATTCTTCGCCGGGTCCGCGCGCCGGCGCCGCCCCGGGCCGCGGCGCGCGCGGACGCGGCGGCCCGCAGGTACCTCGTCGAGCAGTCGCTGTCCGTCGACAACCTCTTCGTCTTCATCCTGCTCTTCGAGTACTTCAAGGTGCCCGCGGCGCTGCAGCAGCGCGCGCTCAAGTGGGGCGCGGCGCGCCGCGTCCCGAAACCCCGCGCGCGCGCGGAACCCGGCCGTCGTAGGCATCATCGGCGCCGTCGCGATGCGCGGCGTCATGATCGCCGTCGGCGTGGAGCTCGTGAACCGCTTCCGGTCCGTGACGCTCGTCTTCGCGGGCATCCTGCTCGCGTCGAGCTACAAGCTCCTCGTCGAGGACGACCACGGCGACGGCGGCGAGATGGGCGAGAACGCCGTCGTCCGCTGTGTGCAAATCAAATCTTCAACCCGACTTCAATTTGCGCGTATGCGAATGTTTTGACACGAGCACTTCCGCCGTGCTTCGAGAACTCGCTAAGAGCAATCGATTCGTCCAAAAATCAGCCGAATCGACTTCGATTTGACCGAGCTAGAGAATTCTCAAGTTTGGCCCCGACGTCCCAGCTCACTGGTTGATTTGCACACAGGTCGTCCGGCTCGGCCGGAAGCTCTGCGGCGGCGTCGACTACTTCGACGGCGACAAGTTCTTCACCCTGGTGGACGGCGCCAAGGTCGCGACGCCCCTCCTCCTCTGCGTCGTCTGCATCGAGCTCAGCGACTTTGTGTTCGCCGTGGACTCGATCCCCGCGGTGCTCGCGATCTCCAAGGACCCCTTCATCGTCTACTCGTCGAACATCTTCGCCATCGCCGCCCTCCGCTCCCTCTACCAGGTCCTCGCCGCCGCCATCGCCGAGCTGCCCTACCTCCGGCCCGCGGTCGCGCTCATCCTCGGCTTCGTCGGCGTCAAGATGCTCGCCGAGTACTTCCACGTCCACATACCCACGGCGACGTCCCTCGCCATCATCTGCGCCACCCTCGGCGGCGGCGTCGCGCTCTCCCTCCTCGACAAGCGGCGTCAGGACGGCGGGCGCTAGGAGCGGCGCGAAAAAAGGTCGCGCGAAGTAACCCGCCTCGGTCGAAGCTTGTCTGCTGCAAGCGCCGTTCCGCCGCGGGGGGTGGAGTCGCGACCCCGGCGCGGAGTCGAAGAAGGGCCACGGAGAGTCGTTGTGTTTTTGACCGCCGCGAGGCCGACGGGAGAGGCGTAGGCCTAGGCGTCCGGAGGCGTGCTCGCGCCCCGCGCGCGCGGAGCGCCCGGCGCTTTCCCCTCTGATGGCTTGCGTGATCTGAGAGATTCTGCGCCGTTCCACACGCCGCTCACACGAGATCAAACACTCGCGCGCGCGAAACCCGAACGACACGTCTCCGACATGCGCCTGGCACGCCGCCCCGGCGCCGCCCGCCGCCCCGCGGCCGTCGTCGCCTTGCTCCTCCTCTGCGCCGCAGGGGCGAGGGCGGCCAAGCCACCCGCGTTCAGGATTCTCAGCGGCGCGCCCCGCACGGAGGCCGATCGGACGGGGAACATCCCCGAAGACAACGTAAGGGCCCTCGCGCGCCGCGCGCCGCCGAGCGATCGCGCGACGTAGGTGATCCGCGCGCGACCCGACCCCGCGCCCGTGCGCGTCGATGATTCCGACTCGCGCGCCGCCGGCGCCCCCCTTTCGAAAAGCCCCCCGCGCCGACGGCCGCGCCCGCAGGTACCCATGGTCGTCCGACGTCTTCAAGTTCGGCGAAGGCGGCCTTACGTACAAGACGGAGGGCCTGAAGGTTTTCGAGGCCGACGGCCCCTTCTGCTGCCGGAAGGCGCGGAGCGTCTGCTTCTGGGCCAAGAAGACCGCCGCCGAAACGGGCGAGATGCACGTCGTCTTCCAGCTCGGCGTCCACGAGGACCTGAAAAGCTTTGAGGTCTACTTCCGCGACGACCGCGACGACACCTACTTTGGCGCGCACTTTGGCACCAGCCAGCTTAAGTTCGAGGTCTCGGACTTGGAGCTGGCGGTGCCGGTCAAGTTCAACGACGAGTGGCACCACTACTGCGCGATCCTCTCGGACCCGGGCGTCGGGGAGCTCGCGCTCAGCGTCGACGGCGCCAAGGTAAAGACCTTCCGGGACCTGCCCCAGTTCAACACCAGGCCCTCGGCGATCTCCGTCGGCCGCGTGCTCGAACCGGGCGACTGCGGCGGAGGCGGGGGCGACCAAGGTTTCAGCCGGCGGCTCGCCTCCGAGGACGACTGCGTCCATTCGCACTTCCACGGCTACATCGACGAGCTCCGCCTCTATGATTCCGCGCTGAGCGAACAAGACGTCCAGCGCGACTACAATGAAGGTGCCGCGATGCCGCCGTGCGAGGCGTCAATCTGCAAGTCCGTCTACGTCCTCTTCAAAGTCGGCGACATCGTCTGCCACTACAGTGGCACGTGCGAACTTGCCACTGACCAGGCGACCGGCGGCGATTGCGCCGGCGAACGGTGCGCGTGGGCGCTGACGTCGATGCCGTCGTGCGAGGACGTCGCGGACGCCTGCCACGACGGGTACGGGCCGTTCGAAGCCGGCGAGACCATGTGCTGGAACTATGGCGAATGCTACAGCGTGGACCATCCGCGCCAGGGCCAGGAAGAGTTGTGTGACGACATGTACAACATTGCGCAGTACTGCGCCTGGACGAACGCGTCGCCGACGGCCGCGCCGACGGTTTCGCCGAGCGAGAAGCCGGGCGAGCCGACGACCGCGCCCTCGGTCACTCCGCCCGCGCCCTCGGTCACTCCGACGCCGGCGCCCTCGGTCACTCCGACGCCCGCGCCCTCGGTCTCGACCCCGGCTCCCAGCGTGAAGCCGGGCGAGCCGACACCCGCGCCCTCGGTCCCTCCGACGCCCGCGCCCTCGGTCCCTCCGACGCCCGCGCCCTCGGTCAAGCCAACGCCCGCGCCCTCGGTCACTCCGACGCCAGCGCCCTCGGTCTCGACCCCTGCTCCCAGCGTGAAGCCGGGCGAGCCGACGCCCGCGCCCTCGGTCACTCCGACGCCCGCGCCCTCGGTCACTCCGACGCCCGCGCCCTCGGTCACTCCGACGCCCGCGCCCTCGGTCTCGACCCCTGCTCCCAGCGTGAAGCCGGGCGAGCCGACGCTCGCGCCCGTGACGCCCGCGCCGACGTTCAAGCCCTCCGACGCGCCCACGCCCGGGCCGACGCCCGGACCGACCGTGCTGCCGGGGAATCCGACGGCGGCGCCCGTCACGCCGTGGCCGTCGGCGAAGCCGTCGCACGATCCGACGCACAAGCCGACGGAGCTCCCGACGGAGCCGCCGTCGCCGAAGCCGAGCCCGAATCCGACGGCGCCGCCGACCGCGAAGCCGACGGAGTTCCCGACGCCGCGGCCGACGCTCGCGCCCACGGCGGCGCCGGGCTCGCCGACGCTCGCGCCCCAGACCGCCGCGCCGTCCGCCGCGCGCTCGGCGCCGCCGACGGGCCCCGGCGAGGGGGAGCCCGCGGTCGCCGCGACGCTCGCGCCGTCGCCGCCGGACGCGGCCGCGCGGACGGCGGCGCCGAAGGCCCCGACGGCCGCGCCGACGCCGTGCGACGCGGCCGCGGCCGACGTCGCGGCCCCCGGAGTGGAGGGAGCGCGCTTCGACGCGAGCGGCGGCGTCGTCGTCGTGGCCCTGAACGGCCCGGCCGCGGTCGCCGTCGACGGCGCCCGCTGGCCCTGCGACGACGCGCTCGAGCTCGCCGGCTCCGGCGACGCGACGTGCGCCTGGGAGTCGGCGACGCGCCTCGCGGCGACGCTCGGGCCCGGCGCGACGGTCCGCGCGGGCGACAGCGTCGCGCTGCGCGCCGGCGCGGTCCAGGGCGCCGGCGCGGCGTCCTGCAGCCCCTCCAACGGCCGCTCGGCCGCGACGATCGCCGGCCCCGTCGCCGCCGTCGCGCCCCGCGCGGTGCTCACGCCCGCGGCGTCCACGGTCGTCGCCTGCGAGGGCCTGACGCTCGACGTCTCCGCGTCGACGGGCCACGGCGGCCGCGCCTGGGCGTCCGTCGCCTGGACCGTCGACGCGGCCGCGCTCGGCGCGCGCGCGGCCGCGGCCGCGGGCTCGGCGACGCTGGCCTTCTCTCCCGCGGACCTCGAGGCCGTCGTCGGCGAGACGGTCACCGTGACCGTCGCCCTCGAGAACTTCCTCGGCGCCGCGGCGCCGCCGAAGGCGCTCGCCTTCGCCGTCGCGGCGTCGCCGCGGCCGTCCGTCGCCGTCGCCGGCGGCGACGACGTCCGCGTCCTCGCGGCGGACGGGCTCCACGCGCGGAGCGAGGCCGCGGCGTCGGGCTGCGGCGACGCGGCCGGCGGCGCGGGCGCCGTCACAAGCGCGTGGCGCGTCGTCGCCTACGTCGACGAGGCCGGCGCGGCGCTGCCGTTCCCCGTGGACGTCTCCGCGAACGCGCGCGACTTCGTCCTCGAGCCCTACGCGCTGCGGCCCGGGTCGCGCCTCGACCTCGCCGTGACGGCGACGCGCGGGACCGCGACGAACGAGGCCGCGGCGACGGTGACCGTGGGCCGCGCGCGGCCGGTGGCGCGCCTCGCCGGCGGGACGGCGCGCACGGCCTCCGCGGGCGACGTCGCGGACGCGGCCGGGTCCTACGACCCGGACGTCGCGCCCGGGGACCGCGCCGCCGACGACCTGGCCTTTTCCTGGACCTGCGCGGACGACACGGGCGCGGCCGTGCCGCTCGCGGACGCGTCGTCGCCCGTCGTCGCGCTGCCGACGGCGCCGGGCGTCTACCGCCTGTCCGTCGTCGTCGAGAAGGACGGCCGCGCGAGCGACGCCGCGGTCCAGGTCGTCACCGTCGCCGCGGACGTCGCGCCCGTCGTCGCCATCGACGACTTCGAGGGCCCGCTCGCGCCCGCGCGGAAGAACCGTCTGGCCGCGCGCGTCGACGGCGTCGACGGCGCGACGGTGTCCTACGTCTGGACGCTCGCGCCCTACGCGGCGCCGAGCTCCGTCGTCGCCGCGTCGCTCGACGGCGGCTCCGCGGACGCGACGCTCGTCGTCGGCGACCCGCTGCGGCCGCTCGCGGCGGGCGCGACGTACGTCTTCACGCTGACGGCGACGATCGACGGCGGGCCCCACGCGGGCAACGCCGCGGCGGCGTCCATCGCCGTCGTCGCGAACCGCCCGCCCCACGGCGGCCGCCTCGCCGTGACGCCGGCGACCGGCGAGGCCGCGACGACGCGCTTCGCGCTCGAGGCCGGCGGCTGGACCGACGCGGACCTGCCCCTCGTCTACGCGTTCTCGACGGCCAGCCGCCTCCTCGCCGAGGGCCTCGCGGACGGACGCGCGCGCGACCTGCTGCTGCCCCCGGGCCCCGCCGTCGCCCTCGCGACGACCGTCGCCGACGCGCACGGCGCGGCCGCGACCGCGGCGACGACGGCGGCCGTCGCGGAGGCCGGCGCGACCGTCGCGGCGCTCCGGGCGTCGTCCGACGCGGACCTCGACGCGACCGTCGCGAGCGGCGAGGTCGAGGAGGCCTACGCGGCGCTCGTCGCCTACAGCGGCGCCGTCGAGGCCGGGGCCGCGCCGCTCGGCGGCGCCTGCGGCGGCCGCGGCGACCGCGTCGAGGCCGCGTCCGGCGCGGCGAGTTGCGCGTGCGACGCCGGCTTCCACGGGCCGACCTGCGCCTACGACGACGCCGCGTGGGCCGAGCGCACGGCCTACGCGGCGTCGCTCCTGGGCCACCGCGACGCCGTCGCGGCGCTCCAGCCGCCGTCGGACGCGGCGACGCGCATGCAGGCGTCGAGCCTCGCGGCCATCGCCTCCACGGCGGCGCTCGACGAGGCGGCGTCTGCGGGCGTCCTCGAGTCCGCGCGCGCGCTCGCCGCGGACGCCGCGGCGCGCGGCGTCGACGACGAGGCCTTCGCGAAGGACGTCGCCGACGCGCTCGCGGCCGCCGTCGCCGCGGCGCCGCCGCCGCGGAGCGGCGACGGCCGGCGGCTCCAGGCGTCGTCGTCGCTCGACGACGTCGCCGCGGCGCTGAGCTCGGTCTGCGAGGCGCTCCTCAACAACGCGGCCGCGGACGAGCGGCCGTCGGGCGCGGCGAACGACGTCATCGACGTGCGCTGCTCCAAGCTCTCGCCGGCCACGGCGCCGGGCGCCCTGGTGAACGCGAGCGCGGGCGCGCTCGCGCTGCCGGCGTCGACGGACCTGGGCGACGGCGAGTGGCTCGAGGTCTTCGCGTACGTCGTCGACGCCGCGGGCGCGTACGCGCCCTCGACGGCGACCCGCTCGAGGGACGGCGACAGGTCGACGACCATCATCGTCGACGTGCGGTCGAGGACCCTGAGCTTCGGCTTCGCGACGGACTCGCCGGACGGCCGCCGGCGGCTCCGGCGGGGCGGCTTCTCGTCCGGCGGCGGCGGCGCGACGCTCTCGTTCGACGACGACGTCGACGGCCCCGCGGGCCTCAGCGAGACGCTCTACGCCGTCAACGTGACCTGCGCGGGCGAGGATATCGTCGTCGCGTGCGACGGCGGCGGCGACGACGTCACCGTGCCCTGCGGCCCGGACAACGAGGGGACGGTCTACGAGGCGACGTGCGTCCGACAGATCGAGCCGGGCTGCGCGGAGTACGACGTCGCCGCGGGGGCCTGGGTCGCGGTCTGCGCCGCGACGTCGTCCGCCGGCGCCACGGTCTGCGAGTGCTCGCCGGAGCAGGTCGCGCTCTGGGCCGCCTACGACGGGTCCACGGCCGTCGCGTCGACGACGAACGCCGTGTTCACGTCCTACTACGCGGAGCTCTTCGCCGAGGGCCTCACGGACGCCGTGTGGACGCGGACGACGCTTTTGCTGTATACGCTGGCGGCGCTCGTGGGCGCGACCGTGCTCCTCGGCGTCTGGGGCTGGGACAAGGACCGGCGCTGCCGCGCGGACGCGACGCGGAAGGCGCTGGACGCGTTCGTCGACTCCAAGGCCAAGTTCCGCGGGAGCCGCGGGGTCAGCGAGAAGGTGAGCCTGTCGTCCATCCCCCTCGAGGTCCACGACGGCTTGTTGGAAGCGTCCATGCCCAACTTCATGGCCAAGGTCCACACGCCGGGGTCGCTGGTCTGGGACAAGATCAAGCAGTACCACTGCGTCCTCAGCGTCGTCTTCTACTACGACCCGCGCTTCTCGCGGCTGACGCGCGCGTTCCTGGCGCTCTTCGACGTCGTCGTCATCCTCTTCGCCGAGGCCGTGACCTACGAGCTCGTCTTCCCCGCGGGCGTCTGCGAGTCGCTCGAGGACCTCGGCGACGCGGCGTCGTGCGAGGACCTGCGGTCGCCCGTGTTCCGCGACACGAAGATCTGCATCTGGGACGCCTTCGTGGACCCGCGGTGCCGCCTGAAGCAGCCGGGCTCCGGCGCCTACGACAACCTCGTGCGCATCACGATGGTCGCGCTGTCCATCGCCGTGTGCCTGCCGGCGCTGAAGCTCGCCGCGTTCGCGACGCGGCGCTACCTCGCGCGCGACCACGTCTGGGCGTGGCGGCCCGACGCGGGCGGCCGCGACGACGACGAGGTGCTCTTCGACGACGCGTGCGCGCGCGACGACGGCCCGCTCTTCGCCGCGCTCCACCGCGTGCTGCGGCGCGGCGACGACCGCGCGACGCGCGCGCGGTCGCGGACCCAGACGACGGCGAAGCTCAAGCGCGGCGCGCGGGCGTCGGCGCACGAGACCTTCGACTTCCGGGCGGCCCTGGACAACGCCGACGTGTCCCGGTTCGAGCGCCAGGTGCTCCGGGCGTTACCGGGCACGATGCGCGCCGTCGTGCGGCAGCGCGTCGAGCTCAACGACGCGCTGCTGGACCTGAAGACGGGCCGCCACCCGGGCATGTCCGTCACCGAGCGGCGCGCGCTCGCGTCGAACCTCGGGTTCCTCAAGCACCGCCTCGAGCTGCTCTGGGGCATCTCGTCGACGGGCTCCGCGGGCTGGGAGTACGTCTTCGCGTCGACGGCGTACCGGGTCCTGAGCCACGCGATCAAGGAGGCGATCGCCTTCGACCGCGACCTGCAGCAGGTCGAGGACCCGGCGACGAAGTGCCTCCTCATCTACCACTTCTGCCGCTACGAGAACCTCAACGACGACGAGCGGCGGGTTTTACGGCAGGCGCTGAACACGCGCGGCACCTGGGCCGAGGAGGGCTACGACTTCCGCGAGCCGCCCGTGAGCGGCTACGTCAAGGTCGCCCTCCTCGTCCTCATGGTCCTCGTGCTCGCCGCGACGGCCTACTTCCTGCTCGTCTTCGGCCTGGGTAGGGACGAGGCGGTGCAGCGCGAGTGGTGGGCCGACACGATGCTGACGCTCGGGCTCATCTTGGTGATCTTCGAGCCCGCGCGCATCGCCGTGTGCCACTGCTCCGTGCCCATGCTCATCGGCGACAAGATGGAGCACTACCGCGACCCCGTGCGCCTGCGCCTGCCGTACCGCAACGCCGCGCCGTCGACGGCGTCGGAGCTCATCTCCGCGCAGCACCTCGCGGCCTTCGAGGACGTCGGGCTGCCCGTGCCCACGGTGCTGCGCGTCGCCGAGAAGGCGTGGGCGACGCGCGACGACGGCTCGGACGACGACGACGACTTCGTCGACCCGCTCGCGCGGTCGAACCGGCGGCGGCGCGCGGCCGAGGCGCCGGAGCCGACGCGGCTCCGGCGCTGCGGCGCGTGGGCGGCGACGGCCGGGCACCGCGTGGTCCGCGCGGTGAAGTCGCGGTCGCTCGACGTCGCCCGCTTCGAGGCCGGGGCGCCGACGGAGGTCGAGACCGTCGTCTGGCGCGTCGCGCAGAACGCGGGCGACCTCGGCAACCCGTCGACGGTGGACCCGCACCACGCGGCCTACAACCGGGCCTACCGGGCCCTGAGCCCGCGCTGGGCGCCGGCGTACGTCGCGCAGCTCCGCGCGGGCCTCGAGTGGCGGCCGTCCGCGGCGTACCGGTCGACGATCGCGTCGTGGGCGGCCTTCTCGCTCATGCACGACGACGTCCAGGAGATGGTCATCGAGGAGGCCTTCATGGGCCTCGTGCTCGGCGCGTCCTACGGCGTCGACCAGGTCGCCGACTCCCTGGGGGAGGTGAGCTCGTACGCGGCCGTCGGTCTCGCGTTCGTCGCCGTGCTCGTCCCGCTCGCGGCGGCGCTCGGCCTCTTGTCCCGGCGCCACGGCGCCCGGGCCGAGGCGGCGAAAAGCGCGCGGTCCGGCGACGCGGGCCTCGCGGCGCTCGACGACGCGGACAGCGACGTCGAGCTCGACGACGACGCCGTCCTAGGGCGCCGCGCGCTGCCGCCGACGCGCGTCATGGTCTGCGAGCGCATCGGCGACGACCGCTTCCGGCGCCTCTTCCGCCGGCGGTCCCTCAAGCGGCTCGTGCGCCGCAAGCTCGGCCGCGCGTCGGTCTGGGACGGCGCGACGGCGACGGAGAACGACGGCGCGCTGCTCCTCGAGACGGACGGCGGCGACCAGGTCGAGCTCGTCTACGGCCCGGACACGCGCGCGTCGAAGAAGCGCTACGGCGACCGCGCCTGCGCGCTGCTCCTGGCGAACTGCCGCATCTTCGACGACCGGAGCGAGCGCAAGCTCGACGTCGCCTTTGACTGCAACGACGACGAGGCGCGCGACGAGTGGGCCGACCGCTTCGACTATTTGCTCGGCACGGCGGCCAGGGGCAAGCACGCGACCTACGCGGCCCAGGCCAAGGCCGTGCAGCTCGTGGCGAGGACCGTCGTCGTGGACCCGCGGCGCTTCCGCCGGGACGCGTCCAAGGTCCGGAAGTGGCGCCGGACGCTGGAGGCGGTCGCGCGCGACGTCCGGCGGCGGCGGGGCCGCGCGCGGCGCCGCTGGGCCGTCGCGCTCGCGGGCGTCGCGGGCAAGATCCGCGACCGGCGCCTCGAGGACCGGGGCTACACGTCGCGCGAGCTCGCCGCGGTGCCCGGCGAGCTCCGGCGCCTGAGCCTCGAGGCGAAGCGCGCGAACGCGACGGCGATCTTGGCGCGCGACGGCTTGCTGCGCCACCTGGCCAAGACCGTGGAGCACGTCGTGAAGCGGCCGCACCTGTCCATGGCCGACGCCGTCGACCTGTTATTAGCGGGCAACTGCGTGCGCATGCTGCTGGCGCTGCCCGGCGTGCTCCGCGCGGTGCTCCGGAAGAAGGTCGAGCGGAAGAGTCTGGAGGCGTTCCTCTACCTGAGCGCGACGTCGCGCGTGCCCCTCTTCACGTCGGCGGCCCTGGAGATCATGGCGGCGCTCTACCTGAGCCGGGGCGCGGCGCGCGACGCCGTCGACGGCGTCCTGCTCCGGGTCGACCGCGGCGCGACGTGGGGCGGGCCGGGCCTCGGCTTCGCCGATTTGCCGGAGAAGCCCGACGCGCCGGGCTTCGACGACGTGCCGCGCTACGGGTCCCTGCTCCACCTCCTCGACGGCGCGGAGCTCGACGACGTCCGCCTGAGCGCGCTGAGCCTCTGCTCCGCGCTCGTCGCGGACGGCTCGGATCGGGCGGACGCGTTGTGGAAACACGCGCTGCTCTTCCGCGCGGCCAACGGCGTGCTCGAGGCGGCGCCGGAGGACCTGGCCAAGGCGGAGACGTGCGCGCCGACGGACCCCGCGGCGTCGGCGCCGGCGCTCTGCGGCGCGCGCGACGCGCTCCTCGAGGAGACGGCGGCGGCGCGCGACGACGCCGGCGCGCGCGCGGTCCTCGCGGGCCAGCTCGAGCGCTTCCTCGACGTCTGGGAGAGCCGCTGCCTCGACGACGCCGACGACGTCTACGCGCTGCCCGCGGGCAACGGCGAGCGCGTCGAGCTGCTCGCGGAGCGCGCGAAGCGCCGCGCGCTGCTCGTCGGCACCGAGAAGGCCGAGGCGCTCCTCGCGTCCGTCGGCGACGACTTCGCGGGCCTCGTGCGCCTGCTGCCCGAGGGCGACGCCCGGGCCGTCGTCTCCGACGACGACTCGTCGGACGACGACGAGGCGGCGAAGGCGCCCGTCGCGCGCGTCGACGTCACCGCCGCGTGCCTGGCGAAATACACGCCGAACCTCGTCTACGGCCGCGTCGCGGACAAGAAGACCAGGGCGGAGCTCGAGGCCGAGGCCGAGGAGCGGCGCCTGGCCAAGCTCGACGAGAAGCGGAAGAACGAGGAGGCGGAGGCCTACATCAAGGAGCAGCGGCTCAAGCAGGCGCGCGAGGCCGCGGCGGCCGCGGCGCCGCGGCCGCGGCCGGGATTGTTGTCGCAGGCGTCGATGCGCGCGATCGAGGTCGTCGGCGCCGCGCGCGCGGAGGCGGCGGTGTCCGGCGACGTCGACGGCGTCCCGCCGGCGGACCCGGCGCTGGAGAAGTTCCACAAGATGCTGAAGATGCACGTGCCCCAGGGCGCCGTCGAGGCGAAGATGCGCGCCGAGGGCCTCGACCCGGACGCGCTCAAGTACGAGAAGTACCGGTCCATGCTCAGGATGCACGTGCCCCGCGGCGCCGTCGAGGCGAAGATGCGGGCCGACGGCCTCGACCCCGCGGGCCTCTTCGGCGCGCCCAAAGCGGCCAAGGCCGCGCCCAAGGCGGACCCGGCGACGGCGTCGATGAAGCGGCGCTTCGAGACGCCGCTGGGCTGCGCGCGCGCGCCGCGCGCCAAGCTGAGGAACCTCTGGTGGGACTTCATCGACGACGACGCCGTCGGCTTCTGGGCCGAGGACGCGCGGAAGCGCCGCGGCAAGCACCCGAAATGGCTCGACGGCGCCGCGCTCGACGATTTGGAGCGCGTCTACGGCGACGCCAAGGCCGAAAAGGCGCCCTCGGCCAAGGAGGCGGCCGCGGCGAAGCAGGCCGCGGCGGGCACGAAGAAGCGGAGCGTCGTCGCCGAGGTGCTGGGGCCGCGGCGGGGCCTCGAGCTGAACATCCTCCACGGGTCGCTCAAGGTCGAGCCGGAGGCGGTCGCGGCGGCGCTCAAGCACCTCGACGCCGCGGCGCTCGCGGACAAGGCCGACGTGCTCCACGGGCTCTTCGAGTCCGACGAGACCGTCGCGGCCATGACCGCGGCCATGCGGCCGTTTCTCGTCGAGGGCGCGGACCGGTCGAAGCTCGACGCGGCGAGTCGAACGTACGCGGCGGTGCTCGGCGCCGTCGCGCGCGCGCCGGCCAAGGTCCACTGCCTGCGGCTCGCGTCGCGCCTCGACGGCCGCGTCGACGCGTTGGACGCGGCGCTGGACACGCTCCGCGACGCCGCGGACGAGGTCAAGCGCTCGCCCGCGTGGCGCGCGGTCCTCGAGTTCGTCCTCGCGGTCAACAACTTCGCCAACGACGGCACGCCGCGGGGCTGGAAGCAGGCGCTGCGCGTGTCGTCGCTGCGGAAGCTCAAGAACGCGAAGACGGCGCCCATGGCGGACCTCGGCGACGCGGCGCCGGGGAACCTGCTCCGCTTCGTCGCGAAGCACGTCGACGTCGGCGAGGCGCTCGAGGCCGAGCTCGCGACGGCGCGCGCCGCGGCGCTGGCGACGCCCCTGTCGGACCTGCGGGCGGACGTGGCCGCGCTCGAGGCCGACGCGGCCGCGGCCGCGCGCGAGGCCGACGCGCTCCTCGACGACGGCGAGACGACGGCCGAGGCGCGCGCGCGGGCCACGGCCGACGCGGCGCGGCGCGCCGTCGACGCGCTCCAGGACAAGCTCGCGGCGACGTCGTCGGCCTGCGCGCTGCTCCTCCGCGGCTTCGGCGAGGACCCGGCCAAGGTGCCGGCCGAGGCCTTCTTCGGCGACGTCGCCGCGTTCCTCGACGACTTCAAGCGCGAGGCCGACGACGTCCGCGCGGCGCTCGCGGGCGGCCGCCGGCCCGCGCGGCGCCGCGCGCCGCGCGCCGCCAAGCGCGGCTCCGAGGAGCAGACCTTCCTCGCGGGCATCCGCCACTCGCTCAAGCGCGCGGGCGCGATCCGCACGCTCGCGGCCGCCGACTCCGACGACGAGTTCGACGCGGCGACGGCCGCGAACCGCCGCCGGTCCATGCTCCGCCGCGCCATCTCGGGCGGCGGCGACTCCGACGACGAGGGGGACTCCGAGTCCTCGGGCTTCTCCGACGGGGACTTCTAAGGCGGTCTGATTGTGGACTGGCATTAGCGCGCGAGTCACGCGAACTTGGCCGGGTCGTAGGTCGACGCGGCCTTCTCGCGGTCCTCGCGGACGCGGGCGACGTTCTCCCGGCTCTTGAGGGCGCCGGACCGGTGCACGGCGTCGAGGCGCCGGCGGAGCTCCGCGACGTCGCGGCCGTAGCCCTCGAGCTCGAGCTTGCGGCGCCGCTGGAGGTCGCGCGCGGTCTTCTTGAGGTAGGCGACGTCGCCCCGGGCCTTGCGGAGCGCGCCGCTGTGCGCCGAGGTCTGGCTCCGGAGGGCGGCCTCGGCGGCGTCCGCGCGGCCCTCGGCGGCCTTGCGCGCGCGCGCCTCGACGACGGTCGCGGCCTCGACCTCGCGCGCGAGCGCCGCGCGCGCGGCGCGCGCCTCGGCCTCGTAGCGGGCCCGGAGGGCGACGCAGGCGTCGCTGACGCGCGCGTGGGCCGCCGCGAGCTCGGCCTCGCCGCGGCCCAGGCGCACGCGCGCGTCGAGCGCCTCGCGCTTGGCCTCGACGACGTCGCGCGTCGCCGCGTGCAACAGGTCGTCGCGGCGCTGGAGCTCGCGGATGAGCGCGGCCTCGCGGGCCCGGAAGGCGTCGACCTGCGACGCGTGGCGCGCCGCCGCCGCGCGCCGCGCGTCGTCGTCGTCGTCCGCGGCGGCGACCGCGCCGCGCCACGGCTCGCCGCCGCCCGGCGGCGGCGGCGGCGCGTCCGCGCGCCGGGCGCCCTCGCCGCGCCGCGTCGGCGCGGGACCGCGGCCGAGGGGCGGCCGGGGCTCCTCGCCGCGGTCCGCGGCGCCGTGCCTCCGCAGGTCGAGGTCCCCGAACTCGGCGCCGCCGCCCGCGGACCGCCGGGGGAACCGCGCGACGATCGCGGGGCGGTCGCAGTGGCGCGGCGACTTGGCGCCCGCGGCGACGGCGTCGAGGTCGTCGCCGCCGAGGTTCGCGGTCCGGGGGCCCTGGGCCGCGCCGTCGAAGACCATCGCGACGTCGCGCTCGGGCACGAACGCGAGCAGCGTCTGGATCCGCGCGTCCTGCGCGGCGAGCTCGCCGTCCTTGCGCTCGATGGTCTTGAGCAGGCTCGCGACGCTCAGCTTGCCGCTCGACATCTGCTCCTCGAGGTCCGCCTTGGCCCGGTTCATCTTGCTCAGCTCGCTCGCCTGCTCCAGCGCGCGGAACCGGTGCTCGTGGGCCTCGGCGTTCATGGCCTGCAGCGCGCCGAGGCGCCGCGTGAGGGACTCGCGCTCCTCGCCCACCTCCTCGGCGAGCGCGTTGTAGCGCTCGCAGAGGGCGCGCGGGTCGAGCGTGAACGGGGCGTCCATCGTTTAAACACAGCCTGCCTCAACGATTCATCATCTTGCCTTCAAACTTGGCGCTTTCGTCCACTTTGACAACCGCGACGGCGGGAGCGTGCTTATCCACTCGTCGCGGAGGGGGGTCGCGATGCGCCAGCTCGATTGCCAGACCCACCGCGCGCCGCCACCGCGGCCGTGCTCGCGCTCGAACGCGCGGTCCCTTTCGAGCTTCCATCGCATGGCTTCTGTCGCTAGTGCCCGTCCCTCGCGACGCGCCTGGTCTCCACCGCTCCAACCGGCGCGTGGGCGATCCAGGAAAGCATGCGGGCTTCAACATGGAGGCCAGCTTCAACATGAAGTGGTGAGGTGACGCGATGGCAGAGTCAATCAACAAGAGCCGTCCAAGCATGCTCGGCGTCCTCTGCATCGCCGTCGCGACCGCGCTGCAGCGGCCGCGGATCGCACGCACACGCCAGACCGGCCGCCGCTTTTCGGAGCAGATTCCGCGCGACGACGAGTTGCCAATTTACCCGGTCTTCGACCCGCGCACGGACGAGCTGCCGTTCCCCGTCCCCTTCGACAACAGCATGACGAGCTACCAGTTCACGAGCGCCGCGCACGCGCGGCTCGTCGACGCCGCGCTCGCCGTGGAGCCGCCGCAGTTCTTCCACGTCGTCCGCCGCGAGAGCGACGACTCGCTCGACGGCGCGGTCGGCGTCGTCTGCCTCGTCGCGCGCGTCGAGGCGCCGGTGCCGGACGACGGCGCGGCGAGCGAGGACGACGCCGCCGCGCGCCTCGTGACCGTGGTCTGCGCGGGCCGCGGCGTCGTCGTCGGCGGCGAGGTCGCGACGTTCCCCTTTGCGCGGGCCCGGGTCCGGCCGCTCGTCGACGACGCCGCGGGCTCCGGCGACGCGGCGACGACGGCGCTCGAGCGGCGCTGCTTCGAGGCCGCGCGGTCCGCGGCGCGCCTGTCGTCGAAGCTGGAGTCGAAGGGCGTCTTCGCGGAGCAGGCGAGGGAGCGGCTCGAGGACTTCGAGTCGGAGCTCGCGCTCTTCCAGGACCTCGCGCTGGAGAACTTCGGCGCGTGGACGGACGCGGAGCGGCTCGAGCGGTCGTCCTTCACGCTCGTCGCGCTGACGGCGCTGAGCGGCGAGGACAGCGCGGCGTGCCTCTGCGCGCGGACCGCGGCCGACCGGTTCCCGATCCTCGAGGCGTTCCTGACGGCAACGGAGCGCGAGCTGTCGGCCAAGTCGGCCCTCGACGCGGCGTTCGGGTCCGTCGAGCCGAAGGCGCCGGTCCTGAAGCCGAACCAGCGCGTGTCCTTCTTCTGGCACGAGGACGACGGCTGGTTCGACTGCACCGTCGTCCGCGGCAACGAGCCCGCGGCGGGCTGGTACATGGTCAAATGGGACTCCGACGGCAGCGAGTCGCGCGTCCAGCTCGACGACTCCAACGCGAACCGGTGGAAGCTCATCCAGACGCAGCGGCGCGAGTAAGGTTTAATTGAATGTGCAACTTGGGAAACGACGTCCGGGAGAAGGATGGGAGGTGGCAGCCTGGCTTCTAGAGGAGCGAACATGCTGGGAAACGACTGTCTGGAGAAGGATGGGAGGTGGCGGCCTGGCTTCTAGGGGAGCAATTGGCGTGCCGCACCTGCTGGAGGACGAGAAGGCCAACGTCGCAGGATGACCTCGGTCGCTGATGATCATGCGGCGGCCGAGCGCCGCGACGCGGCGGCCAAGAAGCGCCAGAGCATGCTGCCGGCGTGGCTCGTGAAGAGCCAGGAGCTGCTCGCATCCGTCGAGATTTCGTCCGCGCGCGCCCGCGCGTCGATCTCGCGCCTCGACAGCGAGCTCAGCCGCTTCGACGACGTCGCCGCCGCCGACGCGCCCGCGCCCGCGCCCGCGGCCGCCGCCGCGCCGCCGCGCGAGCGGACGACGAACGGGCCGCACCTGCTGCCCGAGGAGCTCGGCGCCCGCATCGCGACCTACATGTCGGTTCCGGCCATCGTGGTGCTTTCGGCGTGCTGCCAGGAGCTGCGGCGCTGGTTCGAGACGGACCTGCCCTGGCTCGGCGAGTACGAGCGGCGGCGCCTCGCGGGCTGCTGGTGGATCGGGCTCCCGACCGACGACGACGACGACGACGACGAGGAGGACGACCGGCCCTACCGGCGCGCGGCCGTGCTCCACATCTCGTTCCTGAACCTCAAGGCCGCGGCGTTCGTCGAGCACGCGGCGCTCGTCGCGTCGAACGCGGGCGGCTCGCAGGGCCGGCGCAAGGCCCACGGGCTCCTCGAGGCCCTCGTGGACGTCACGGCCGCGGAGCTCCGGGCCATCGACGACTCGCCGACGGACGCCGCGCGGGCCGTCGTGAAGAGCGGGGGCCTCGCGGCGCTCGCGAGCCTCGCGGGCAGCGAGTCGCGCCAGCTGGGCGGCCTCGCGGCCGCGGCCGTCGCGAACTGCCTCGCGCACCCGGACGTCGGCGACGAGGCCTGCGCCGTGCTCGAGGGCTGCGGCGGCCGGTGCGCGCTGACGTCGTGCCTCACGTCGCCGTCGGCCAAGGTCGCGCTCCACACGTCGCTCACGGACGCGCAGAAGGCGATCCTCTACCGCGTGTCGCTCGAGGACGCGGACGCGGGCGACCTCGGCGTCGTCGCGGACGCGACGAGCCAGTCCTGCCAGGGCGCGGCGTCCAAGGCCGCGGCGCGCGCGCTCTGCAACTGGTGCGCCGTGCCGGAGGGCGCGCCGACGGTCGCGGCGCCCGCGGACGCGGCCGCCGTGCGGCGGCGGCGCGCCGACGCCGCGGCGCTCGCGGGGACGCTCGAGGCCGTCGCGGCCTGGGAGCTCCGGGCCTACCGGTCGGACAGCGGCGAGCTCAAGGTCGCGTCGTACCTCACCCTCGCGCTCGACGGCGCCACGGGCCGCGTGTCGGGCGCGGGGCAGGACGAGCGGGGCAAGTTCGACGTCGTCGGCGCGCGCCACGACGCGTCCATGGTCGCCTTCGCCTGCCACTACCACGAGTTCGGCACGTCGACGGTGGGCCACTTCGCCTACGTCCTCTGGGCGGGCAACGACGCGCGCGAGGGCCTCTTCGGCATCTGGGAGGTCGCCTCCCACGACTCCCACTTCGCGCTCCGGAGCGGCGGGCTCTGCCGCTGCCTCCCGGCCGACGCGTGGGGGTAACGGGGGGTTGTGCGTTGATGTGCTCCCCGGAGGGGGGGCAGTCCCATGGCGATGTTGGCTCGCTTCGCCTGGCGCCACTGCGGAGCCAACCGACCGGCTCGGCCCTCCACGGAGGCGTCACCGATTGCTTCGAGAGGGCTACCACCTACGTCGCCCCCCGCCCCGCGTCGTTGTTCGAGCAAGGAGAAGTGCCGCCGCAAGAAGAACGCGTAGGACTCGTAGGGGGCCGCGCGAGTCTAAGTCTGTATGTAGATCAGCCAGGCCGGCCGGAGCCAAGACACCTCATCTCTGCCAAGTCCACATGCGAGCTCGACAGTCTCGACGGAGGCATGCTGGAGCGGCCCAAGTTGACACAACGTTGCCGTTGAACATCGCCGATCCGAAACTCCCGAGCAACGCACTTGAAATCGATTATCTATAAAAGGAGCTCTACGAAGCATGCTTCCACCCATGCGCGTCGTGCTGGCCCTCGCGCTCCTGGGCGTCGGCGACGCCGCCTCGCCGGAGGTCGACCCGGCCCTGTGGCAAGAGTACTACCAGCAGGGCACGACCCACAACCTGCCTTCCGAGGCCGGCTACGTCTCCTTCCTCTACGGCACGGGCTTCTCCTTCGGCGGCCCGTCGTCGACGGGCCAGATCACGCTGGGCGTCGGCGGGAGCGCCGGGTCCTGCACGCGCCAGTACGCCGTGCCCGTCTACTTCGTGCCCGTGACGTCGTCGCTCGCGTCCGCGGAGGCCGTCACGTTCACGCTCGACGTCATCGACGACAGCAGCCAGCGGTCGAACGCGGTGGACCTCTACGGCCTGGGCCTGCGCGAGCTGCCCGTCGTCAACGAGAGCGACTGGTACACGGGCGCCACGGGCGAGGACCCGGACGCGACGCTCCTCGCCGCGGGCTTCGCGCTGGACGGCGTGACGGGCCCGTTCCCGTCCGCGGACGTCGGCGCGTACCTGTCGTCCCTCTACGACGAGTGGGCGGCGCTCGGCACGACGGCGGTCCACTACGCGGCCTTCCGCATCAACTTCCCCGACGACTTCGGGTGCACCGAGGCCTGCGACGGCGGCTGCAGCATCCGCCGCATCTACAGCGACGCGACGAACTCGACGTTCAAGGCGACGTTCGGCGGCGACAAGGTCGGCGCCGACGGCTTCGTGACGGAGGACCACCAGTCGACGCTCCTGACGGCGTCCTGCGGCGACGGCGACGTCGTGGCGTTGGACTACAACGCGGACGAGTCGGGCAACGTCATCCCCGACTTTTCCACCGTGGGCTACCACTACGGCGCGGACCTGCCCCTGGACACGGCGGCGACCTTCACCGTGAACCCGAGCGCGACGGTCGAGGCCTGCATCGAGGCCTTCGACGACGACGCGGGCTACGGCTACGTCTGCGACGCGGACGACACGGCCGCGATCCAGGCGGCCGTCGACGCGGTGTCGGCGATGGACCTCGACGAGGCGGGCATCCGGGGCACGGTCATGCTCGCGCCGGGCACCTTCTTCGTGAGCGGCACGGTGTCCGTCATGGCCAGCGGCGTCATTTTGAAGGGCGCGGGCGAGGACGAGACGACGATCTGGGCGACGCACGAAAACTACGGCCAGAACACGTTCGAGGCCGGCGTCGGCTCGTCGGCGCGGCCCTCGGAGTCGAACCGCGTCGCCATCACGGACGCCTACGCGCCGCTCGGCGCGACGACGGTGCACTGCGACTCCAGCGGCTTCGCGGTCGGCGACTCCGTCGTCGTCGAGTGGGCGCCGACGGACGCGTGGATCGCGAGCATCGGCATGGACGCGATCCCGGAATGCGAGTCCGTCGACTTCCGCGACGACCCCCTGTGCTACGACTGGGTCGCGAGCGGCTACCTCGAGGCCTGGGAGCGCGAGGTCGTCGAGGTGCTCGACGACGGCGTCGTGCTCGACGTCGCGCTCGTGCACCCCATGGACGCGGCCCTCGGCGCGGCGAGCCTCTACGTCCAGACCTGGACCAACGGCGGCCGCCTCAGCGAGATCGGCTTCGCCGACTTCACGATCAAGTCGATCTACGACCAGGCGGGCGGCACCTTGGAGGAGGAGGGCGAGGAGGACCACGCGTACATCTTCATCAAGATGGACTACGTGGAGCACTCCTGGGTCAGCGACGTGTCCTGCTGGCACTTCGTCTTCGCCTGCGTCCAGTCCAACACCTGGGCCAAGTTCACGACGGTGCAGCGGTCGTCCGCGTACGACCCCGTGTCCGTGATCACGGGCGGCCGCCGCTACAGCTTCAGCCTGGAGGGCCAGCTCACGCTCTGGGCGAACAACTACGCGCGCCGCGGGCGCCACGACTACGTGACGGGCGGCGTCGTGTTAGGGCCCAACGTCTGGGTCGACTGCACGGCGGAGCACGCGTACGAGGACATCGGCCCGCACATGCCAGGGCAGCAAAAGAGAGCGAAATTCCCAACTTCAAAGGCTCCTTTCTCGGCCGTTTTCCACTCGTTTTGGCTGATTTTTGGACGAGCGATCATCTTTCGGAACAGCCTCGAAGCGTGGGCGCCTTTTCCGGAACGGCGCGCGCGGACTCAAGTTGAAGCGATGTTGAATCACTCTTTGCTGCCCAGGCACATGCGCTACGCGACGGGCCAGCTCTACGACCGCGTCGTCGGCGGCCAGATGCGCGCCTGGGACCGGGGCAACATGGGCAGCGGCCACGGCTGGTCCGGCGCCGAGATCATGTTCTGGAACGCCTACATCTTCTCGAGCGGCCACAGCGAGAATCTCGTGATCCAGTCGCCGCCGGGCGCGAAGAACTACGCCATCGGCGCCGTCATCGACCAGGCCGCGCCCGTCGTCGTCGCCTACGACGGCTGGGAGGTCGGCCCCACCGTGGAGCCGGGCGTCGTCGAGAGCCTGCAGATGCACGTGTTTCCGAGCTCCCTCTACGCCGCGCAGAAGTCCGCGCGGCTCGGCGAGCCCTACTTCGAGTGCGTGGCGGCGGAGACGGCGGCGCCGACGACGGGCGAGGTCGAGATGGCGTCCGTCGCCGTCGACGTCGAGTACGACTCCGTCTACTTCCGCTACGGCACGGGCACGAGGGTCCGGTCGTCGTCGACGACGTCGACGATCGGCGTCGGCGGCTCGTCGAGCTCGTGCACGCGGTCCGTCATGGAGCTCGTCTACGTCATCGAGATGTCCGAGGCCTACGCGCACGTCGAGGACGCCTTCTTCAGCGTCCTGGTCACGGACGACGCGAAGATGTACGACGACGTCTTCGTCGACCTCCACGGCCTCGGGCTCCGCGACGCCAAGGACGACGTCAAGGCGCAGTACGCCGAGTACGTCGCTTCGGGCGAGACGGAGACGAAGTTCCTCGCCTTCCGCCTCACGCTCGGCGACGACTTCGGGTGCTTCGACGCCTGCGACGCCGGCTGCTCCATCCGCCGCGTGCAGACGGGCCGCGACGCGACGACGATCACGATCACCTACCCGGAGTCCGAGGCCGACGCCGTGTCCTCGCTCTCCGACGGCCACGTCGGCTCCGCGTCGACGAACGTCCTCGCCATCGTCGCCATCGTCGTCCTCGGCCTCCTCCTGTCCCTCGTCGTCGCCTACCAGCTCTACCGCGCCAAGTGGAAGCGCGAGACCATCGCGGCCCGCGTCGAGAAGCCCGAGATGGGCGACGAGAAGGCGGGCCCGGCCGGCGACATGCTCTGAGCGCGGCGCGCCACGCCGCGGCGCGGCGCCGCGAGACGCGGCGCCCGCCGCGAGCCCCCGCCCCCTCCCCCCTTTTTTCGTTTTTTGTCGCCTTCGGACCTCTAGGGCGTGTAACTGCCTCTTTTGGACCTCAGGGACGTGTAGCTGCCTTCTCGAGGACTCGCGGCAGTCGGCGCGGAGCTTCGACGAGGCTTCGACGTCTCAGCCGCGCGCAGACATCAGCACTTCAAGGTCGTCGTTGACCCTCACTTGACTCTCTGGAGCACTTAGCTCAGTGCATCAGAGCACTTGAGGCGGCGTCCATCGTCGATGACTGCCATGCGGTGGGCCGCCCTGGCCCTCGCGGCCGTCGCGCGCGCGGTGGTCACGCAGCCGAAGCCGACGGTGACGCCGCCGGCGCCGGCCGTCGCGCCGCGCACGGGCAAGCTCGGCGAGTTCGACTTTGACAAGCTGGCGCCCTACGAGCAGCTCCGCGGCGAGTTCGACCGGGAGAAGATCCTGGGCTTCATGGCCGAGCGCCCCCTCGTCGTCGCGAAGCGCCTCGGCGTCGTCGCGTCGACGTTCAAGCGCACGCGCGACGCCTGGGAGGCCGACGAGGCGACGGCGCCCGAGCGGCGGACGCGGGGCGGCATGCTGCGGGACGCGATCGCGTCGCTGGGCCCCGTGAGCGTCAAGGTGGGCCAGACGCTGAGCCAGCGGCCCGACCTCGTCGGCGAGGAGGCCTGCGAGGCGCTCAAGGCGCTGCAGACGCGGAACGCGGCGTTCTCGAACGAGGCCGCGTTCGCGTACATGGCGGACGAGTTCGGCCTCGAGCACCCGGGCCTCCTCGCGCCGGGCATCGTCGCCGACCCGTCGGCGCCCTTCCGGAAGACGGACGCGCACTGGCTCGCGAGCCTCGAGCGCGAGCCCGCGGCCGTCGCGTCGCTCGGGCAGGTCTACCGGGGCGCGACGCACGGCGGCCAGGACGTCGCGGTCAAGGTGCAGCGGCCCGACGCGCTGCGCACCGTCGCCGTGGACTACACGTGCTTCGCCGTGGTCTGGGCCCTCGTGGAGAAGTGGTGGGCCTGGAAGCGCGGCGCGGCGTTCGACAACGGCGACATCGGCGAGGTCGTCGACACCGTCGCCGACGGCATCTTCGACGAGCTCAACTACGACCTCGAGGCCGTCAACGCCGCGGAGTTCAAGCAGTCGCTCGACTTCCTGGGCTTCGTGGACGTGCCCACGTTCCTGCCGGAGCTGTCGACGTCGCGCGTGCTCACGACGGAGTGGATCCCAGGGCAGGAAAAGAGAGCGAAATTCCCAACTTCAAAGGCTCCTATCTCGGCCGTTTTCCACTCGTTTCGGCTGACCTTTGGACGAGCGATCATCTCTTGGAACGGTTTCGAAGCATGCATGCTTGTAAGGAACGCGCGCGCGCGGAACACTCAAATTGAAGCGACGTTGAATCTCTCTTTTCCTGCCCAGGTGGATCAAAGGCGACCACATGGAGCGCCTCGGCCGCCGCGACGGCGCTTTGATGACGCAGCTCGCCGTCGAGGCCTGCACGGCGTCCCTCGTGCTGACGGGCTTCGTCCACGCGGACCCCCACGAGGGCAACCTCATGCTCCAGGACGACGGCAAGGTCGTCTTCCTCGACTTTGGTTTGATGTCGCGCGTCGACGGCGACATCATGGAGTCGTTCGCGACGGGCATCCGCGCGTGCCTCGCCGAGGACTACGCCACTTTGGCCTTCGTGTTCCAGAAGGTCGGGTTCCTGACGACGCCCCTCGAGTTCCGGGAGGCGCCGGGCGTGCCCTACCGCGACGTCGCGGACGCCGAGGGCCTCGCCCAGTTCGAGGACGAGCTCCGGAGCGCAATGGCCGCGACGGAGGGCGGGTCGTCGCGCTTCGGCGCGCTCGCCGAGGTGCTCAACGGCAAGCTGAGCAAGCGCTGGAAGATGTTCACGCCGCCCTACTGCCTCCTGCTCATCCGCACGTTCCTCACCTTGGAGGGCATCGCGGCGCAGGTCGACCCGGACTTCAACATCTACGAGATGTCGCTGCCCTGGGCCCTGCGGCGGTCCCTGGCGCCGACGTCGCCCCAGGGCGTCGCGACGCTCCGGGGGAGCCTGCTGGGCGACGACAACCGCGTCAAGTGGGACGCGATCCTCGACCTCGTGCAGGACGACGGCGGCGGGTCCTCCGAGGCCGCGTCCGACGTCCAGCCGGAGGCGGACCTCGGCGAGGCGCTGACGGCCGTCGTCGGGTCGTCGGGCGGCGCGGCGCTGCGGAAGACGATGCGGGATATCGACGCGGCGGACCTCGCGACGAAGCTCGTCGGCCCGTCCGGCCGCGTCATCCGCCGCAAGGCCGCGCTCGAGCTCTGCGGCGCCATCGACCGCAAGCTCATGCCCGCGCACCGCGAGCCACCGCCGCCGAACCCCGACGGGCCCGTGAGCCTGTCGGCCAAGGGCGGCGCGCGGATCTCCCGCGCGACGTCGCCGCAGAGCCGGCGCCTCGCCGCGCGGCAGCGCAAGTGGCAGCGCAAGGTCGCGCGCTTCCTCGTCGCCTACCACCTGCGCACCCAGCTCGCGGGCGGCCTCCGCGGCGTCGCGACGCTCGCCAAGCTCGCGTGGCTCGGCGCGCGCGTCGCCGGCGGCGCGGTCCGCCAGCTCGTCGCGCTCCAGGTCCGGCGCGCGGGCAAGCGCGCGGGCTTCTCGAGGTAAGGAATCCCGCTGGGCACACATGTGAGTACCTCTTACGCCCTACTCCGTCCGCGGCCGCGCGGCGACGTCGACGGACTCGGCGACGTAGTCCGCGAGGTCGTCGTCGTCGAAGTCGTCGAGGCCGTCGGAGACGGACGCGTGGTGGTGCGCGAGCTTCCACCGCTCCCCGTCGCGCAGGAAGATGTTCGTCGCCTGGATGCTGTGCGCGCGGCCGAAGGTCGCCGGCGACGTCACGGCGCACGTCGCGAAGGCCACGTTCTCCGCGGCGTCGAGCGCCAGGTCCGCCACGATTAACCCGAAGGACTCGACGCCGCCGGCCCTCGTCGAGGCCAGCAGGTCGCGCCAGGACCGCTGGACGTTCGCGAAGCCGCGGACGAGCGCCGCGCCCGGGTGGACGACCGACGTCTCCGCCGTCGGGTGCCACGACGCGCGCAGCGCGTCCGCGTCGACGCGGTCGAACGCGTCGTAGAAGCCGTAGGCCGCCGCGAGCACGCGCTGGTCGTCCGGGCCCGTGCGCCCGTCGCTCGCCGCCCAGAGCCGCTTCGCGCCCGCGCCGCCGAAGGCGAGCGTCGCCAGCGCGTCGGCCGTGCCCGCGCCCGCGCCGCGCGCGCCCGCCGCGCGCGGCAGGAACGCGACGCCGACGAGCGCGCCGCCGCGCGCGGCGTCGTAGACCTTGAGGCGCCCCGCGCGGCGCCGGCCGGGCCGGTTCAGCCGCCGCGCGTGGACGACGCGCGCGGGCGAGCCGTCGCGGCGCGCGACGACGCCGGAGCACGACGACGCGGCGCCGAAGAGGCCCTCGACGCGGCGCCGGAACGTCTCGAGCACGGCCCCGGGCGCGTCCTCGTCGTTCGCCGGCTCGCCGTCGCCGTCGTCGGCGCCGTCGCCGCGCCGCTCGCCCGCGAAGACGACAAAGTGCGGCGCGCGCCGCGGGTCCAGCGCGGCCTCGAGCTTCTGGCGGCCGAGCTCGGGCAGCGCGCCGCGCGTGCTGTCGAAGGTCACGACGTCGAGGCTCGAGCCGACGTGCGCGGCGACGACGTGCGCCATGTCGTCGGCGGCGAACGCCGACCGGTCGACGGCGCCGACGACGTTCGTGTGGCGCAGCGCCCGGCTGTCGAGCAGCGACCGCAGCGCCACCGTCGACGCGGCGACGACGACGGCGAGCGTCTCGCCGCGGCACTCGTCCTTCAGGGCCGCGCAGACCTGGGGCGCGCGGCCGAAGAGGGCCACGGCGCTGCCGCCGCCGGGAAGGTTGCTCCGGCTCACGGACGCGCCGCCGCTACATCTGCGAACGTGGCGCATGCATGTGCGGGTGGAGCGGCGCACGGCGAGAAGCATCGCTCGAACGACGCGGCCGCGGCGGCGCGTGCGCGGACGCTCCTCAGTTCGTCGACGACGAGGCCGCCGCGTCGCAAGATGCGATGTCGAGGCGGCTGTGGACAAGGCCGCGGCGGACGAGGCGAGGCAAGATGCGGACTCGATGTCCTGCGACCCGCGTGGCGGGCAACCGCGCCGCCTCAGCCTCAGGCCTCACCTCGCACGGGCTCGGCGACCGTCGCCCCTCGGACTCTCGAGCGCGCCAGCCGACCCCGGCCTCGGCCGCCGCACCGTCCGCCCCTCACCCGAATCCCCCGCCGCGCCGGCAGGTCCAGGGGCGTGACATTAAGGGGGGGGGGGACCGGCGGCGACGCGAAGCGGGGACTTGGGGCGCGCGGCCCGCCTACCAGAACCACTTGCCGAAGAGGAAGGGCGTGAGCTGGACGACGGGGATGTGGAAGGTCGCCTCGATGGCGACGTAGGAGAGGACGGCGAGCATGGCGACGCGGCCGTGGTTCAGCTCGAGCTCGCGCATGCAGAAGCGGCCGACGGCGTCCTTGCCGAGGAGGCCGTAGAGGCCGAGGGGGTCGAAGTCCTCGTCGCCGGCGACGCCCCAGGGCCACTCGCCCTCGAGCGCCTCCATGTCCTTCTTGTGGACGCCGCCGTAGAGCGTCTGCGACTTCAGCGTGCCGATGACCTCGAGCTCGCGCGCGCCGAACGCCGCGAAGAAGGCGAGGACGGCGAGGGCGTTGAGCGGCGGGAAGCCCTCGAGGAGGCCGCCGTTGAGCACCGTCGGCGCGCGGCCGCCGTCGGCGAGGAGCGCGCCGTCGAAGAAGTCGGGCCCCTTGAGCTCGGCCATGGGCCAGCCCGCCGCGCAGAGCATCGCGAGGCGGCAGTGGCGCACCTCGGCCTCCATCTGGTTGTAGAGCTCCTCGTTCGTCGTGCAGAAGCCCGCCGGGTCGAAGCCGTAGTCGCCCGCGTGGGACCCGTCGAGGATTTTCGGCCGCGCGAGCACGGGAAGCACGCCGAACGCCTCGGAGAGCTGGCTGTACTCCTGGTCCGCGAAGCGCTTGAAGACGAGGTCGCCGGGCAGGCGCGCGGGCACGGACGCCTCCTCCTCGGCGGCGGGCGCGGCCGCGGCCGCGGGCGCCGCGGGCTCCGGCGCGTTCGGCGCCGCGGCCGCGGGCTCCTCGGCCGCGGGCGCCGGCGCCTCGACACCGGCCGCGAGCTTGACCCCAAAGTCGGCGTAGGACATGACGCCGTCGGCGTCGCAGGCCGCGCGCCACGCGGCGGCCGTCGGCGCCTCGCCGACGACGACGGCGGCCTCGGCCTCGGGCTTCTCGACGGCGACGGCGACGTCGGTCTCCGCCGGCACGGCCGTCGTGAAGCGCGGGCCGTTCGCCGACGCGCGGAGCGTCTTCGGCGCCTGGAGCGCGCTGGCCGAGGCCAGCATGGCCAATGCCACGACGATTGCCTTGCTCATCGCTTCCTATGTCACCACGCCACGAGGTCTCTGCAATCCACCTCGCCTCAAGTAGCTCAAGTTCATCACCGACCTGGAGTTTTCATCGAGCACCGCACGATGATGGGCAGCCTCTAGATGTTCGCCCTGGTGCTCTTCGCCTACCACGAGACGTCGCTCGCGCGCGACAACCTGCACCACTTCGTCGCGCGCGGCCTGCTGCCGCCGACGCAGGGCGAGCACGTCTTCGTGCTCAATGGGCCGCACAGCCTCGAGGCCGCCGCCTTCGCGGCCGGCAACGTCGCCGTCGTCGAGCGCGCGAACGACTGCTTCGACTTCGGCGCCTGGGGCGTCGGGCTCGACGAGGCCGTCGGCGCCTTCGGGCCGCGGGAGCGCTACACGCACTTTTTTTTCCTCAACGCGTCGGTCCGGGGCCCGTACCTGCCGCTCTTCGAGGCGCGGCCCTGGTGGGTCGTCTTCGGCGACCAGCTCGGCGGCCCGCACGGCGTCGGGCTCGTGGGCACGTCGCTCAACTGCTGGGCGAGCCTCGGCGAGACGCACCTCCAGTCCATGTTCTGGGCGACGCACGCCGCGGGCCTCGGCCGCGTCGTGCTGCCGTCGGGCGTCCTCGACTGCAAGGCGGACCACGACGCCGCCGTCTTCGGCGGCGAGATCCCGCTGAGCCGCGCGTTCCTCGACGCGGGCTACGCCCTGCGCACGCAGCTCGCGGCGTTCCGGGGCCTCGCGCCGGCGCCGGGCGTCGTCACGCCCGCGGCCGCGCGCGGCGAGGGGGCCGAGGGCGCGGCGCTCTACGCCGCCTGCCTCGGCCTCCTGGAGCGCAACGCCCACGGCGGCGACCTCCAGTACCCCGGCGAGTACGGCGGCGCGGACGTCCACCCGCTCGAGGTCGTATTCGCGAAGACGGGCCGCGGCGTCGCCCGGGCGACCCTCGACGCCTACGCGCGCTGGGACGCGTAGAACGAGGACCCTTACGTCGCGCGGGGCGTCGTGCAGACGACGGTGTAGTAGAACAGGACCCACTGGAAGAGGCCGTGGAAGAACGACCACGCGTGGTGCGACGGCAGGACGGTCCGCGGCACGTCGAGGCCCCGCGCGAAGTGGCACGAGTAGCCCGCGGCCAGCGCCCCGACCCAGCCGACGACGTCGGAGAAGTCGGGCTCGATGCGCTTGAGCATCGCGAGGCTGCAGACCGCCATGACGAGCGTGCCGACGTCGTGTACAATCGGGTGCTCGGTGCACTCGAAGCCCGCCGTGACGCCGAAGCCGACGCCGACGCCCGCGACGGCGACGCACGTGTAGACGTCGCCGAAGGCGCCGCCGCCGGCGTCGCGGGCGATGAGGTAGAGCACGCCCAGGAAGAGCGGGCAGATCACGAACTGGACCAGCGCCACGTTGTAGGGGCACTCGACGACCGCGGAGATGGCGTAGGTCCCTGATTTCTGGAGGTCGCCGCGCGCGAGGCCGCGCGCGTAGCAGACGACGAGCAGCGCGGCGATGCTGCCGTAGACGAGCTGGATCTGCGGGAGGTCGGCGTCCATGATTGCGAAGCTTGACGCCTGTGATCGTCTCAGTCGAACTCAGTCGAGCCTCGATGTCCTCGATCGCCCGGCCGCCGTCGCCGGGGTCCGGGCCGCTACGAGGCTGCTACGCTGCACGCCCGCCAGGCCTCCCGCCTCGAGCGCTCCGCGCCGTCGCGAGGCCTGCGCCCGGGTGGACCCGTCGGCTTCACAGGTCCTTCTTAGGCCCTCGCTTCCTCCTCTCCTCTCGCCGCTCCGCGCCGGCCTCGTCGCGGGCCGGCGCCTTCGCGCGCCGGCACGCGTGGTCCTTCGCGCGCCGGCACGCGTGGTTGGGGCGATCCTTCTTCGCGCACTCCTTGCTGCAGTAGATCCGGCCGCACGTCTCGCATCGCATCATCCGCTTCCTGTACCTGTGCACCTCGCACACGTGGCACTTGGGGTTGCAGCTCTTGCTCATTGAAAGGAGGTACGACATGGCGAAAGACCACAGCGGACCGGCCCAAGCCGCCAAGTACCATCCTACTTGCACTATACCATTTGGGCCCGAACGGCTCCAGAAACCAGAGATGAAAAGGCGCGCGGTGACGCAGAGAAATTTGCCGCGGCGGTGGGGCTCGGCGAACGCGACGTCTCTGTAAAGAAAGCAAGGCAGATAAAAGATGGTGTACACGACGAGCGTGCCGACGACGTCCGTGCAGTGTTTTACCCTCCTGCGACAGTTCGTTTCCGTCATGCTCACGAGCGCGTGATGACCCACGATCGCGACGTGCAGCGCGAGGGCCGCCGCCAGCGCGCGATAGCGGCCGCCGCCGTCGCCGTCGCCGATCGAATAGTACCCGGCGATGTTCATCTCGAGCACGGTCGATGCCAGCGATGGCAGCGATGGCAGCGGGTTCCTTGACGGTGGCGGCGTGATCCCTGCGACGTCTTCCTCGGCCGAGGGCGGCGGGATGCAGGGTTCTGGGTTCTTCAGGTGAGCGACGAACGCGGCGCGGAGCTCCAACGCGTCCGCCTTCGTGAGCTTGCGCCACGCGGCGCGGATCTCTCCCAGCAGCGTATCCACGGTCGCTATCATGTCATTGCCAGTCTTCTGCTTCTCGGTCTTCTCGTACCAGGGACCTTCGGGAAACAAGGTCGCGGCAAGCACGGCCCATTTCGCGAGCCACACACACCAGCCCAGGAACGCCCAGAGCGACCAGAACCAGCCGGTCAACGAGAACCAGCCGGCCATCGCAGCCCTCCGTAGCGAGGCGCGCAACAAGCTTGGCACGGCGCGACTAGCCCGAAGCGCCGGGCGAGACGCAGCCACGTGGCGAGGCGCGCAACAAGCTTGGCACGGCGCGACTAGCTCGAAGCGCCGGGCGAGCAGCCCCTCTTCATCGCGCGCCCGGCACTCGCCATCATGAACCTTTGGTTGAACTTCAGTGTGCTTGGCGGCCCTCGAGACCGACGTCTCGACCGACTGGCGCATCTCGACCGCCGCCCCCGCGACTCCCGCGACTGCAGGAAGGTGCCCTTAACCGCCGTCGGCGGCTCCGGGCGCGGCGTCGGCGCCAGCGCGGCGCTCCGGGGGGAGGAGCGGGCGGCCGCGGCGGCGGCGATCGCGCGGGGCGCCCCGGTGGCGGGGGCCCCCGCGTCGGCGGGGGCGCCCGCGCCCGGGGCGGCCGGGCCGGCGGCGCCTAGTCGACCCACTTGGCGAGGATCTTCGCCTTGTTGGCCGCGACGGCCTTGTCGACGTCGGCCGCGGACATGGTCGCGTACTTGGAGAGGTCGATGGCGTCCTCCCACGCGAAGTAGCGGATGCCGTCCTTGGTGTAGGGCTCGCGGCCGAAGTGGCAGTAGGCCGCCGTGACGTTGTACTTGGGCTGGCGGAGGTCGAGGTCGCGCGCGAGCGCGCCGGGCCGCGCGTCGAAATTCATCTTGAC
>NW_008705593.1:64917-68912 GCF_000186865.1 Aureococcus anophagefferens
CAGCGGCACGCGTAGGCCGCGGACCGGTCGACCTTCGTCGGGTCCTTGCCGCTGAACGCGCCGCCGCCGTGGGCGCCCCAGCCGCCGTAGGTGTCGATGATGATCTTGCGGCCCGTGAGGCCCGCGTCGCCCTGGGGGCCGCCGATGATGAACTTGCCGCTCGGGTTGATGTGGAGGTTGCACGTCTTCCGGTCGTAGATCGACGTCGCGGGCTTGCCGTTCTTGAGCGTGATGGACTTGAGCGTCGCGAGGACGACGTGCTCGTGGATGGCCTCGTTCATGTCGGCCATGGACGGCGCGACCTGCTCCGGGCCCTTGTAGGCGCCGCGGAAGTCCTTGCCGTTCTGCTCCTCGGTGCGCTTCGCCTTGAGGGGCTCCGCGTGCTGCGTGGAGATGACGACGGTGTGGATCATCTTGGGCGTCACGGAGCCGTCGGAGTGCTGGAGGTACTCGATGGTCACCTGGGTCTTGCCGTCGGGGCGGAGCCACCAGAGCGACCCGTCCTTGCGGACCTCCGTGAGCACCTTGCCGAGGCGCGTCGCCATGAGGTGCGTGAGGGGCATGCAGTTCTCCGTCTCGTCGGACGCGTAGCCGAACATGATGCCCTGGTCGCCGGCGCCGACGTCGAGGTCGCTCTTGCCCACGTGGACGCCGCCGGCGATGTCGGGCGACTGCTTATTGATGCGGACGAGCACCTCGCACGAGTCGCACGACAGGCCCTTGGAGTCGACGGAGCCGAGGTCGTCGACGAAGGAGTCGAAGCCGATCTTCTTGACCTCGTTGCGCACGATGGCGTCGTAGTCGAGATTCGCCTTCGTCGTGATCTCGCCGAAGACCATGACCATGTTGTCCTTCGTCGCCGTCTCGCACGCGACCTTGGAGTAGGGGTCCGCCGTGAGGCACGCGTCGAGCACGGCGTCCGAGACCTGGTCCGCGACCTTGTCGGGGTGGCCCTCGTTGACCGACTCGGACGAGAAGAGGAAGACGCGCTCCTGCGGGCGCGGCGGAGATTCGGCGCGCGGCGCTCGGGGGGCACGAGGGCGGGATGCGGCGGCGCTCGGCGGCGGCGCGGCGCGGGCGGCGCCCGGGGGGCGCGCGGGAGCGTCGGGGGTGCAACCGGGTGGGGGCGTCGGGCGCGCGGGCGAGGCGGCTGGCCAGCCGAAGCGCTTTCGGCGAAAGTCCCCCCCGACGCCCGCGGCGTAGCCGCGCGCGGCCCTCGCGCGCAGAAGTAGGTCCACGGACGCCGGTACCGACCTCGGCGGCGACGCGCTGTTTCTTGGCGACGGCGGCGGACATGGTTTAGTTTGAGCGGGTTGGCTGTGTCGGCGAGGAGATGTGGCGCGGCGAATGTTGGACTGCTACGATCGTCAGATCGGGAAACATTCGATTGTTGCAGCCGAAAAAGCAAACAAACCAAAGGCTTGGCAGCCAAACCCAGTTCAGAGAGCATGGCGGAAGAATGTCAGCTCCGCGGGGCTGCCCTCGGCCCATATCGCATCATCTGGAGCGCCGATTGCTGCGTCGGGTCCACCCATGGTGGTGGCTCGGGGACGGGCCGCTCTACGCGGTTGCATGCCCTCGTTCGCGAGAACGCGGCGGCCCAGAAGTCGTCGTGTCGAGGCTGAGAGATCTGCGATGCTCTGCGGAATTGCACGATCGACGACGCCCGACGAAGTGCGGCGCTTCACCCCCGGCCCAGAGGTCCCCCCAGGCGGGGCAACGCGCTCGGAGACCCCGGACGGCCGTGTCGATGACTTTTGGGCTTGGACGCGTCGACGGTCAACACGACGTCGCGGAGACGCGCGGCCAAGATCGAGGATTCAGAGACTCTGTCGCGCGCGAGCCGTCCGTGGCACGAGTCGCACGTGCCTGTGGGCTGGCCGCGCGTGGAATCCCTCCGTGGCTGATCATGATCGCGGTGGTGCCCCTGGAGCAGTGCTTGGGCAGCACTCCGCGGGACAACGCGCCGCGGCGCTCGGGCTGGAGGCGAAGCCGAGGGAGCTGCGGGCGCCGTGCGCGATGCCGGTCGACAGCGTGCGTCAGCAGAGCGCGGCGGCGCCGAGACGACCGAGGAGGAGCGCGTCGGCGCGCTCGGGCAGGTCCGCGGACTGGGCCGCGCGGCAGCCGCGGACTCCGGCGGGGGCAGCCCCTCGGCGGCGCCGCGGGTTAAGAGTAGAATCTTAAGCGCGACGCGCGACGGCGTCCTCTCCGGGCCGGAAGAGCGGACCGCGTGTCTTGTCCGTGTTCGACGCGCGCGTGCACGAGCCGACCTCGTACGGGATCGCGGACGGGTCAGCGCGGCGCTTCTTCGGTCCAGGGGCCTTGGGGACCCCGACGTCGGGGTTGAGCGGGCACGTGGCCGCGTTGTGCCTCGCGAAAGGCCCTTGCGCCGGCGTCTGGATCTCGAGCTTCTCACAGCACTTGCACATCCCGACGGCCTTCTTTTTCGTCGCGGCCGTCGCGGGCGCGTTCGTCGTCGTCTCCGCCGCCGCCCCGGCGTTCGTCGTGTCGCCCAAAGCGGTGCCCGTCGTCAGGTCCATGAGCTGCGGGCAGACCTCGAACCTGCCGCCCGGGAGCTCGAGTCCAGAAAACGCTTCGCCGCAGACGACGCAGTTCGAGCCCGTCGCGTGGAGCTTCCTCCAGCACGCGTAGCAGACGCAGGCGTGGTCGTGCGTGTTCGAGCTGCTCGTCCCCGGCCGGCACGGGACCGCGGCGGCGCCGCACGACGGGCAGGTCGCGGCTTCCGCGAGCGCGGCGTTCTCGCCCAAATTTTTGAGATGCGCGACCAGCGAGTGCACCGCGGCCGAGAGCTCGCCGCGTTTGAGGGAGCGCACGGCGGTAACCGACGACGCCGCGTACGAGTTCAGCCCATGCGCCGCCGCGGCCGCGACCTGCGACGGCTCCAGCAAGCTCACCAAATCCTCGACCGACGACGTCGACTCCTCGCGCGTCGCGCGCGGCCGCTTCTTCGGCGCCACGTCCGAACGCGCCTCGGCCCGTGCTGCATCGAGCTGCGGGCTCCCGTCGGGGTAGTGCTCGAGCAGGTAGGTGCTCACGTCGTTCTCCGACGCCGTGTTCCCAAAGCGTGCGTCGCGATGCCCCGGTAGCGTGTGGCCCTCCGCGATCACCCACTTCAGGATCTTGACCATGACCTCGGAGTGGGCGTTGTCGACCTTGTAGGAGCAGAACTTCTTCGCGAGGGCCTCGTAGAGGATCGACGGCAGCTCGCCGCCGGCGACGATGCCGCCCGGCTCGCCCTCGAGCGCGACCATGTCCACGGCGTCCCGCAGCGGCTTGGACCGGAGCAGGCCGAGGATCTCCACGTGGTTGACGAGCGCCAGCTCCTTGGTGGAGAGCGGCGAGGGCGCGTCGTCGGCCGTCGGCCGCGCGTCGGCTCCGGCGCCGCGTGCGACCGTCGACGCGGCCGCGGGGGGCCACAGCTGCCGGCCCAGGGCGCGGGCGTACGGGGCCCGGCGGTCCTTGTCGAAGAAGAAGCTGTGGGACCACGGGAGGCAGAGCACGTAGTCGTAGCGGTTGATGATGTACTCGATGAGCTCCTTCGTGTAGTTCTTCGCCAAGTTGTCCACGGCGTGCTCGAAGCCCAAGGGCTTGGCGTAGGCGTAGGCGTCGTCAAAGAGCCCCGACGCCTTCGGGTCGATCGCGACGGCGACGTACTTGGCCACGAGGTTCATGACGTGCGTCCCCAGCTCGTTGAAGCGGAAGCCCCCGTACGTGTGGCCCCACTTGAGCGACGCGTGGACGACGGCGTAGTTGAGCGCCGCGAGCACGGATGTGTGCAGCAAGAACTCGGGCTTGGAGAGCAAGTAGTAGCACCGCGACGCCCCCTCGTCGCGCAGGGCGCGGAGCTTCAGTAAGAGATCCCGAGTCGACGTCGACGCGTCCTCGCCCAGGCCCAGGCTCAGGACGATAGCGACCATCAGCAGCCCCTTGTTCGCCCAGATGTACGCGGCAGCGAGCATGTAGGACTCGAAGCG
>NW_008705593.1:75838-78658 GCF_000186865.1 Aureococcus anophagefferens
AGCTCGGCGACGTTCTGCTCGATGAGGTCCGCGGCCTCGGTCTTCGCGACGAACTCCTGGCGCTCCTCGTGGTAGTTGACGAAGATCGACGCGATCGCGTCCATCCGGAGCCTAAAGTTCACGAGGAACGCGGACGCGGCCGCGGACACCTGCACGGACAGTCGCTTCGACGCCCGGACGGGCGGCGTCGCTTCCGTCGCGCGCCGCGTGCCGCCGTCGTCGCGCGCCCGGGCGTTGCGCCGGCGGGGCTTGCGCGTCGACGCCTTGTCCTTGGCCATGGCTTGACACAAATCGATCAGCACCTGTGAGCGAAACGGTGATTGTGGGTGTGTGGCGGCGCTCGGGCGGGCTCGTGGGGCGCGCGGGGCGTCGCGCGGGGCGCGCGGGCCGCGCGGGGCCCCGGGGCGCGCGCGCGGGGCGAGAGACGCGGCGGCGCACGAGATCGAGTCGCTTCGAGACCTGGCGAGTTGTGGACATTCTGTTTGAAGTTCGAGTTGACGCGAAACCCGAAAATCGTGCCCGGTGTTTTCGGGTCGCGCCTCGTGCACTTCCCCCGGAGCGTCCCCAGGACCGCTCCCAGACCTCCGATCGAAAATTTGAAGGACCGCGTCGACGCGGCCGATGCCTCCGTCGGCGCGGACCGCGCGCCGACCGCGGCGGACCGCGGGGCTGCCACCGGTCGCCGCAGCGATCCCCGCAGCCGACGGGCCGTCCGCGTCGGGGCGCGGGGACCGGCGGGCGGAGCCGTGGCCGGAGCTCGCGACCCGCTGGACGGCCGGCGGAGACGCTGGGAGACGTGGTTTAGCGATCGATCAGGCCCGGCAAGTGCTTGCCCAACAGGCCTCTCACGGGCTCACGAGATTTTGTCCAAGTCTAATCTGTCATATATCGCCCGCACCACGGGTTGCGCGCGTCCGTGCGCCGCACGCGCGTCGCCGGGGCCTCGTCGTCGTCCCTGCACGACCTACGGCGAGCCCCGTCGTCGTGCACGGCGAGGAGCGCTCAGCGGCCCGAGGCGTCGTCGCTCCGGGTCGCGACGCCGGCGCTTTGCCGTCGTCCCGCGGCCCGCGGCGCCGGAGGACGCACCGGGGCTTCGGGGCGACCCCGCCGGTGATCGCGGCGGCGCGGGAGGCGCGGGGACGTCGCGCTGTGGTGCTCGCGGACCCGCGGGACCGGCGCGCTCGGCCGCTCGCCGCGATCGCGACGGATTCGGCTAATTTTTGGACCGTTCGACGGCGCTCGGTCCCGCCGTCGCGGCGGATGGGGCGCGTCGTCTACCACTACCCGCCGCGGCGACGTCCGGCCTTCACCCGCCGGCGCCGTGCGATCGACCGTCGGCTTCCGCGGGCCGGCGCCGGCGTCCCGTGGCGGTGACGATGTTCGAGAGATTGCGACCGGGGAAACGAAGAGAAATCGTCACCGACATGCTTCGTAGGCCCGCGCGCGTCTGCGTCGTCGCGCGGCTCCCGGGCGGCGGGAACGGGGTCTGGCCGGCGCACTGGCTCATGCCCCTCGACGATTCGTGCTGGCCCTGCCACGGCGAACTCGACATCATGGAGATGATCGACGCCGACGGCGTCCTCCACGGCACCTACCACTGGTGCGCGAACGAGACGTGCGGCGACGGACCGGCGCACCTGTCCGACACGTTCCAGGTTTCGGTCGCGCTCGACGAGTGGCACGAGTTCGCCGTCGAGTTCGGCCCCGGCGCCGCGCGCTTCGCCGTCGACGGCGCCTTCTACGGGTCCGTCGCGCCCGACGCGCTCCTCTGGAACACGTCCTACTACGCCATCCTCAACACGGCGATCGGCGGACCCTGGCCGAGGCCGCCCGACGCCGCGACGACGTTCCCGAACTACCACCGCGTCGACGCGATCCGCGTCGCCTATCCTAAGGCCGTGTGAGGGCGTCTGTACGGCACTAAACGGAGGAGGACCGCCCCTTGCGCTTCCCGCCGAGGGCCTGCTTGAGCAGCTTCTTGAAGCCCTTCTCGTCGTCGACGAGGCCCGCGAGCGTCGTCGCCAGGACCACGAGCGGGTCCTCGGCGCCGCCCGCCGCCGCGCCGACGGGCGCGAGCGCCGCGTACAGGTCCGCCGCCGCGGGCCGCGCCGCGCGCGCGGCGGCCGCGACGCCCGAGAGCCGCGCGGACGGGAGGACCGCGTCCCGCTGCGCGCCGAGGAGGAGCCGCAGCGCCGGCGCGCGCGACGCCGCGTCCCCCAGCAGGCACGAGGCCAGCTCCAGCGCCGCCGCCGCGTCGTCGCTCCGCCGCGACGCGTGGGGCCGGACGAGCGCCTGCGACGGCGTCGCGTGACGAACCCCTCGAAAAAAGTCGGAGGCGCCGGGCGCGCGCGAGGTGGAGCAGCCGGAGCGGGACCGCGGCGGCCGCGCCGCGCCGCAGGAGCCGCGTCGCCAGCGACAGCGCGGCGCCGAGCGCGCCGCCGCGCGACGCGCTTCGGGCCTCGGCCGCGTGGCCGGCCGCGAGCGCGTCGAGGCCCGCGAGCGCCGCGGCGGCCACCGCCGGCGCGCGCGCCGGCGGCGCCGCGGCGACCGCGAGCTCGAGGAGGAAGCAGCCCGCGGCCGCCGCCGGCCGCCGGAGCCCGCGCGCGACGGCCTCGAGGCCCGCGGCCGTCGCGGCCTCGAGCACGGCGTCGCTCGCGCCGCCGGCGGCGTCGCAGCACCGGCGCTGCCGCTTCGGCGCCGCGTCCGTCCAGCCCGGGCTCAGCACCGCCGCGAAGACGTGCGCCGCGGCGCGCGCCGCGCGCGCCGTCGCGCTCGCCGGGACCGCGTCGTCGTCGGCGTCCGAGTCGTCGTCGTCGTCGA
>NW_008705593.1:78924-95402 GCF_000186865.1 Aureococcus anophagefferens
AGTCGACGACCGAACTAGACGCGAGGCGACCGCGCTCCACGTCGCAGCCCAGAACAGTCAGCCCAAGATGTGCATGCTTCTACTGAGTCGCGGCGCATCGATCGACGCGCGCAACTACAAGGCCGAATTCCCCGAGACCATCTTGCGACGCTGGGGCCGCAAGGCCTTCGCCGACTTCCTCGCCGCCGTCCGCGCAACTGGCGGCTGGCTCCCCTACGTCAACGCGCCACGCAAGGAACTCCTCGCCCTCCGCCAGCGGCTCCCGGCCCTCCGCGACCGCGGCCGCGCGGCGCCGTCGTCGAGCGTGCGCGCGCACGAGCGGCTCTTCCTGGACACGCCCGAAGACATCTTCACGTCGGTCCTCGCCTTCTGGCCCAGCGGCCGTGACTACCAAGAGAAAGACTGGATGTAACGCAAAAGACCGCGCTAGACGCGCGCCAGGGACGCGGCCCCGGCCGTGATGCGGGCGATGGCCGCCATGTCCTCGACGTCCGCGCGCGTGCGGCCGCGGTTGAGGATGCAGATGGGGAGGCCGTCCGCGTGCGCCCTCCGGACGAAGCGGAAGGCCGAGTAGACCGCGAGGGACGTGCCGACGCAGAGGAGGCCGTCGGCGTCGGCGACGGCGTCGTAGCAGGCCTGGACGCGGGCCGCGGGCACGTTGTCGCCGAAGAAGACGACGTCGGGCTTGACGACGCCGCCGCACTCGCCGCAGGCGGCGACGTCGTCGAAGCCCGCGACGTCGTCGTCCGCGTCGTCGAACTCCTCGTCCATCAGGTCCGCGTCGCCGTCGGGCCGCAGCGCGTCCCGCGCGCCGGCGCCGCCGCGCAGCGCCGCGGCGCGCGCCGCGAACGCCGGGTTGCGGCGCTCGAGGTCCGCGTGGTACGCCGACCGGCACCCCTCGGCGCCGCAGGACGTGCACCGCACGCGGTAGCCGCGGCCGTGGAGCGGGATCACGTTTCGGGACCCCGCGGCCTCGTGGAGCCCGTCGACGTTCTGCGTGATGACCGCGGCGATCGTCCCCCGCCGCTCGAGGTCGGCGAGCGCCGCGTGGCCCGCGTTCGGCGCCGCGGCGCGGAACGCGTCGTAGCCCACGAGCGCGCGGGCCCAGTAGCGCTTCCGCTTCGCGTCGACGCGCATGAACTCGTCGTGGGACACGGGCGTGTGGCCCTTGCGGTACGAGCCCTCGGCGCCCCGGTAGTCGGGGATGCCGCTGTCCGTGGAGAGGCCCGCGCCCGTCAGCGCGACGACCCTCGACTTGCCCCGGAACCAGGCCGCGAGCTTCTCCGACGCGCGCGGGTCGTCGGCGCCGGGCGCCTCCTGGAGCAGGGCCTCGAGCTTGCCGCCGAGGGTGACGCGCGCCTTGAACGGGCTCGCGCCGCCCGAGGCCGTGGGCTTCGCCGCCAAGCTCGACGCGCGTCGCGTCGTGAGGAGGAGCATCGCTATCATAGAGTGTTTTTGGCGCCTTGTGGCAGTGCTGGGGGTCAAGTTTTCGGAGCCATAATTGGCAGAGCTGGCAAAAAAAAGGGGAAATTTGCGTTCAAGTTACCTCACTTTGAGCTCGCAGCCACTCTCAATTTACGAAGAGTGGTGCGGGGGTGGGCCGGACTTCGTCCGGAGCATTGGCCGGAGGTGCGGGCGGCATATTTACAAGTGCGGCGGCGCGTGGCAGCGCAGCGGCGCGCGGTAGCAACGCAGCGCCGCGTCTCAGTAGCCGGGCGGCGAAGCCCAGGGCGGGGCCGCGCCTCTCGCCTAGCAGAAGCCTCGACGGTAGCCGACTCACGGTCTATAGCGATTGGCGGCGGCGGCTCCTACGTTCGCGCGGCTCGGCAGGTTTGGCCGGGGGTCCTCCGAGGCCCACGAGATTTGGCTCGCCCGATTTTGGACGAGCTGCTCGCCGCAGCAGCGCCTGCGCCTCCGTGCGCGCCTCGTAGGTGGGCATGACGCGCGGATCCTCGGTCCAGTGCTGGCCCGGGACCCAGTTGGGGAACGTGCGCACGGTCGTCGTCGCGAGGCTCCGCGCCTCGACGGTGGCGACGATGTCGCTCGCCTCGCCGTCGCCGTCGGCCTTCTCGTCGTCGTCCGCCGCGCCGGCCGCAGCCAGTGGCGCGACGGAGGACGGCGACGCCGCCATGCCCTTCGCGCTGCGCCCAAACGCGCCCCTGTCGCCGTGGCCGTCGTCGCCGACCGCCTGCGAGCCCAGGCGACGGCCACTACGCGATGCCGACAGGCACTGCGAGTACTCGAGCGGGGCAGCCACTGGCGGCCGAAGTTTTCCCCATACAGGGTGAAGTTTCCCCCAAGCTTAACTAACCCTAGCGCCGCTTGCCCTTGAGGCAAATGGCCATGGACAGGAACCAGACGTCCGCCCGGGCGCACCCGGCCGCCTCGAGGACGGTGAGGGGCGTCTCGCCGCGGGCCTTGAGCGTCTTGATGCCGTCGTCCTCGCCCTTCCCGAGGACGCCGAGGACGCGCGTCGCCTCGCGCCAGGTCGTCCGGGCCTGCGCCGGGCAGCGGAGGCCGAGGAGGGCGGCGGCGCGCGTGGCGAGCCACCGGGCGTTGTACTCGCCGACGAAGCCCACCTTTGGCCCGCTCGCCAGCGCCAACTCCAGGTCGGCGAAGACGGGGCAGGCGACCGAGGCGTCGACGTTCGCGCCGAGGCGCGCGATGGCCGCGAAGCTCTGGCCGCTGTGGTGGAGCGCGGAGACGCGGTCGAGGAGCTGGCTGTTGTGGCCCAGGAACTTGACGGCCATCTTCGGGCCGTGGATCAGGCCCGTGAAGCCGATGTTGAGCTTGTTGATGCGCGTGAAGTCCGCGTCGTCGAGGGACTTCAAGATCTTGCGGAGCGCCTTGCGGAGCGCGGTCGCGAGGTGGTTGCGCTTGACGGTCGGCTTCGCGAGGAGCGCGCGGACGTCGCGAAGCACGGCCCCCCGGCACGGGGGGTCCTTGACCACGAGGACCGCGAGCATGAGCATGTCGAAGATGAAGTCGCCGTGGCGCTCGAGCATCTCCCTCATCTCGGCCTCGATTTGTGCGTCGTGGACGATGTCCGCGGGCAGCATGTCGACCACCGCGAGCGCCTTCAGGCTGTCGACGGTCGTCGCGAGGACGACGTCCGAGTTGCGCAGCTTGGCCGTCGGCCGCGGCGCGGCGGCGGCCGCGCGCTTCCGAGACCGCGGCGCGGCGGGGTCCAGGCGCTTCCGGAGCCGCGGCCCGAAGACGGCGGCGCGCTTCTGGCGCCGCGGCATGCCCAGCACGACCGCGGCCTCGAGGCCGTGGCACCGGAGCGCGGCCTCGGCGCTCTCGTTCGGCACCTTCTGGTGCATGGCCGCGTGGACGTCCGGGTCGACGTCCGCGAGGCAGTGGCGCCCGTCCATGTGCTGGCGCACGCCGTCGTCGAAGATGACGTCGTAGGTGCCGTTGCGCCGCACCTCGCGGATCGTGCCGCCCCAGCACTCCTGGCCCGGCACGTCCTTGAAGAGGGCCCAGAGGCGGTCGCCGACCTCGAGGCCCGCGGCGTTGCGCGCCTCTAACGGGACGCCGTCCGGCGGATCGTCCGCGACGGCCGACTCGTCGTCGTCGCCGCCCGGCGGGTCGTCGCCGCCCGGCGGGTCGACGTAGTCCGCGGACGCGGAGCCGCCGCCCGGCGGGTCGACGCCCGGCGGGTCGACGTCGTCCTCGGGCGCGGAGCCGTCGCCGTCCAGCGGATCGTCCGCGACGGCCGACTCGTCGTCGTCGCCACCCGGCTGGTCGTCGCCGCCCCGCGGGTCGCCGCCGCCCGGGGGGTCGCCGTCGTCCTCGGACGCGGAGCCGCCGCCCGGCGGGTCGACGTCGTCCTCGGGCGCGGAGCCGGGGGGCTCGAGCGCGGGCGCGCGCGCCGGGACGTCGCCGGCCGGCGGCACGTCGACGCCTTCGACGCCGACGCCGTGCTGCGCCAGCGCCGCGGCAGCCACCGGCGCCAGGACCGCACGGGCGTCGACGTCGTCCGCGGGCGCGGAGCCGTCGCCGAAGCAGCCGAAGCCGCCGTAGCCGCCGTAGCCGCCCTGGAAGCGCGGCGCCAGCGGCGGCGCGGCCGCGGGCGGTGCCGCGGCGCCCAGCGACGGCGCGACCGCGGGCGGCGCGGCGGCGCCCAGCGCCGGCGGCGGGAGGCCGCGCGCGGCGGCGTCGGCGACGACGTACCACTGGAACTCGTAGACGAGGCCCTTCAACTTCGCGGCGACCGCGCAGCGCTTCTTCGACGTCGACCGCGCGGTCCTCGCGAGTTTGTCTGCGACGGCCACGAAGGCCGCCGCGTGCCGCAGCGCCGATTCGGCGCGCGCGGACCCGGCGCACCGCGCCACGAGGGCGCTCTGCACCTTGTCCATGAACATGTCGTCCTTCAGCAGCCGCACCGCCGTCTCCCGCGCGGCGCCGGACAACGGCGCCGGCGCCGCGGTCGCGGCCGCCAGCGCCGCGACGAAGTCGGACAGCTGTTTGAGGCTGACGAAGGCGCCGCCGTGCGCTTTGAGCGCAACCTCGTCACCCATCGCAGCCGGGCTGCCCAGCCTTGGCCGCACTCTTTACTGCTGCTTCACGGCACCTTCGCTTGGAGGCACTGTCGGCCATACGAGGAGGCTGCCCTCAGAGGACGATGGCCGGGTGTGCGATTTGAATCGCGCGCCTGCGACCTCCACGACCTCCGCGACCGCGTCGACGCCGCCGTCCAAGCTGCCCGAGGGCGAGCGGTCCAAAGCGCAACCGCTGTTGAGTCACCCGGCCTTAGTTCACCGCGAGACTCCAGCAACTGCACATGGATCGTGAGCACGACGCTCAGCAGCGACGCAATCGTCGGCGTCGGCGGCAGAGCGGCCCGCGACCCGGGCGGTCGTGCTCTACCCCGGCGCGCCTGGCGCGGGCGCCCCAGCACGTGCTCGAGACACGAGACGCGCTCATCAAGCTCGCAGGCGCGCCCGCGAGCTGGCGGCCCAAAGGGCCGCTGAGCAAGGTAGCGCTCCGCGCGGCCTTCCAATGGGTGCTCGACGACGCCGACGAGCACCAACGCTCCCGCCCGCTCGAGCGCTTGCGCGAGCTATGGGCAGGAGCAAGGGTGATTGAGTTGGATAGATGCGCGGACGACGAGCCGATGATACCGCCGCACCAAGAAGGCTTCTACACGGACGACGTCGCCGCGGCGAACGAGCTCCACAAGCTCCACGAGGACGTCGTGGAGCCGGTCGTCGAGCAGCTCGTCCAAGAGCGACGCTCGAAGGCGCGCGACGACCTGAAAATTACGCGCGGCTTCTGCCAGGACAGGCTGGTGGCCGCGCTCGACGGCCGCGCCCACGAGGGGCTCGAGGGCGGGCGAGGCGCCGGACGGGGCCGCGTCCCGCGCGTCCTCGACCCGCGGCTCGTGCCCGCGCGCCTCGAGATTCTATCTGAGGTCGTGCGCCGCCGCGCGTTGCGGCGACGCGGACACGCGCCCGCCGCCGACGACACGGCCGACGACGACGACGACGACGCGGGCGCGGGGCCTCGCCTGCACGTCATCGACGCGGCGTTCACTCTGCATGACGACCCAGACGTCGACGTGCAGGCGCGATGGCGAGGCGCTCCGGAGGTGCGAGGGCCGCAGGGCGGCGCGAGTGCCTTTCGTGTCTTGCGTGGCCGGGCGTCGTGCCTCGCCCAAGACCCTTTGCGAAAGAAGATGGTCGACAGCGCTGACGCGATCGCGCGGGCCGTGGGCCAGATCGAGGCGCACGCGCGAGCGACTGAGTCGGAGCCCAACGAGTTTTCCGGACGGAACCTCGAGGCGTCTGCCGGGCGCGCCGTCGTTGCGCGCCTTTCGCGCAACATAGGCCTGAGGCCTTCGGTATATCTTTCGTTCAAGGCCGCGCGGAAGAAGCCTGGCGAGCTGCTCGATCGGGCCGACACGAACCGCTCGGAGGAGCGCGACACCCTCAGCCGCGACCTAGGGCTGGCCGTCGACGAATATCTCGCTACGACGGGCGAACACTTCCACGACGCCTTCCACCCGATTCGCCAGGCGCGGAATTTTTTCGGCTTTAGCTCCGCCTCGCTCTCGGGCCGCGGTGACGAGGGCGCTGCCGAAGATGCGACCGACGTCAAGCCCGGCGGCGCCAAGCGCAAGGCGGCGCCAGCGGCCAAGGGCAAGGCGACGCCGGCGGCCAAGCGCAAGGCGGCGCCAGCGGCCAAGGGCAAGGCGACGCCGGCGGCCAAGGGCAAGGCGACGCCGGCGGCCAAGGGCAAGGCGACGCCGGCGGCCAAGGGCAAGGCGACGCCGGCGGCCAAGCGCAAGGCGACGCCGGCGGCCAAGGGCAAGGCGACGCCGGCGGCCAAGGGCAAGGCGACGCCGGCGGCCAAGGGGGCGCCCGCGCCGGAGGCCAAGGACGGCAAAGCGGCCAAGGGCGGGAATCCCACCGGGGCGAAGGCCGAGGCCGACGCGGAAGCCGAGGCCGAGGCCAAGGCAGCCGCGGAAGCGAGGAAAAAGGTGCGAGCTCTATTCCGGGCTGGTTCGTCTGTTGTGTCTCAAGCTGTCTACGCCAAAGACGCCTGCGTCAGCAACCACGTCGACTCCTCCGACCTCACCCCCGGAATTCTGATCGCCGTCAACATCGGCAAGCGTGGGCCGACGTCGACGTTCGTGTTTCCGCGGCTCAAACAAGCCGTCGTGCTGTACCACGGGGACACGCTGGTGTTTGATTCCAAGGAGGCGCACTGTCTCGGTGAGACGCGCTACGCCGCCCCGACGACCGGTTGGTCCTGTGTAGTTTCGGCGTTCTACAAGGAGGAGCACGTCTCCGTCGCTCCCTCCCTGACTGACCCCGTCCTGTGGCAGGTCTTCCCCACGGTCGGGTCTCCCGTCGCGGCGGCGTCTGTGCCGACGCCGTCGCGCCGCGCGGTGCCGCAGCGCGGCGCCGCCGGGCCGGGTCCGGCCGAGCCGCCGACGGCGAGCTCCAGCGCAAATGCGGACGACGACGTCGTCATGGGCGCGCTCGAGAAGCCGCCGCGACGTTCCTGACGCAGCCCAGCGACCCGCCGCTGCGCGTCCTCGACGGACTGGCACGGCCGCGCTCGCCGTGCCCGACGCGCCGACGGCCGTCGTCCTCGGCGAGGCCTACGACGCCGCGTCCCTCAGCGTCGCCTGGCAGCCGCCGTTCCTCGACGGCGGCGCGACGATCTCCGCCTACCGCGTCGAGATCGACAGCTCCGCGGGCTTCGACTTCCACGGCGACGACTACCGCGTCGACGAGGTCGCCTTCGTCCACGAGGTCCAGACGGTGACGACGCACTTCCGCGCGGCCGAGTCGCAGCGCCGGGGCACGTTCACGCTGTCCTGGGGCGGCAAGACGACGGCCCACCTCGACCACGACGCGTCCGCCGACGAGGTCGCCGACGCCGTGAGCCGCCTCACGGGCGTCTGGGACGTCGGCGTGCCGCCGGTCCGCGTCACGCGGTCGCGCGCCGCGCGCGGCTACGCGTGGCGCGTCCAGTTCGTCGGCGTCTACGGCAACGTCGGCCTCCTCACGGCCGACGACTCCTACCTCATCGGCGACGACGCGCGCATCGAGGTCGAGGAGGTCACGGAGGGCTACTGCGACGTCGTGTCCGGCGGCTTCTCCTACGAGGTGCAGACGGTCCAGGTCGACGCGCTCTCGACCGTGTCGGGCTCCTTCAAGCTCAGCTTCGAGGGCCAGGAGACGGCGTCCATCGCCGTCGACGCGTCCGCGATCGAGTTCAAGTACGCGCTCGAGGCCCTCGACACCATCTTCACGGCCAACGTCGTCGCCGAGGACTACGAGCCGTCCAAGGGGCCCCGCCTCTGGACGGTCACCTACACGCACCAGGCGCACACGCTCACGCAGGGCGCCCAGGACGCGTCGCTCATGGTCTCCGACACCGCGGACCTGTCGCCGTCGTCGACGGCCGAGGTCGTCATCACGGAGCGCATCAAGGGCGCCGACGCCTTCCGCTACGCCTTCGACGGCCTCGACGCGGGCAAGGAGTACTTCGCGCGCGTCACGGCCTACAACTCCGCGGGCTACGGCCCCGTGTCGTCCGTCGCGACGGCGACGCCGCGCACGCAGCCGGGCCTCCCGGGCACCGTCGCCGTCGCCGTCGCCTCCGGCACGTCCCTCGACGTGACCTGGACGCCGCCGAACGACGACGGCGGCGCGCCGGTCCTCGGCTACGACATCGAGTGGTACTCCGAGGAGACCCAGGACGAGGTGCAGGTCGTGACGCTCTCCGCGTCCGACGGCGTCGCGGAGATCCAGTCCGTCACGACCGAGGCCGACACGGACGGCCTCAGCGGCTACTTCACCCTCGAGCTCCGGGGCGAGACGACGGAGATCATCTCCGTCGACGCGCCCGCCGAGGGCGAGGGGTCCGTGAAGACGGCCCTCGAGCGCCTCAGCTCGTCCGGCGAGATCGAGGTCTCGCGCGACTACAGCTCGCGCGTCGTCCGCGGCGTCTCCGTTGCCGCCGGCGAGGGCAAGGGCTTCATCGAGGTCAGCAAGGGCGCCTTCCACCAGACGGGCTCGAGTCGCCTCGACCAGAACGACCTCGTCTTCGTCGCCGGCGAGCAGTTCCGCGTGCGCCAGATCGACTACGGCGCGGGCCGCCTCGAGCTCGGCTCGCTCGACGACTTCACGACGCCCGCGTACTTCGCGGGCGCCAACGTCACCGACGCGCCGCTGACGACCTGGGCCTTCGGCTACGAGTGGACCGTGACCTTCGCGGGCCTCGTCGGCGAGCAGCCGCTCCTCGTCGCCAAGGAGGCGGACCTCTGGGCGGGCACGTCGCCCGTCCTCAAGGTCGAGCGCGTCCGCTTCGGCCAGGCGCCGCTCAAGGGCACCTTCGCGCTCGGCTTCGAGGGCGACGCGACGCCGCCGCTCTCGCACGACGCGACCGCGGCGGACGTCGAGGCCGCGCTCGAGCAGCTCTCGACGATCACCGACGTCGTCGTCGCGCGCACGGTCAACAACAACGGCTACAACTACGAGGTCGCCTTCGGCCACCCGCGCGGCGACGTCTCGACCATGTACGCCCTCGACGACATGCTCACGGGCCCCGACGCCGCCGCGCGCGTCGCGACGTTCACGCACGGCAAGGACCCGGACCACTACGCCGTCGGCGACACGCCCGAGGTCCAGGCCTTCGGCTTCTACCTGCTCCAGGCGGACACGAACCAGGGCTCGCTCGAGGCGACGATGGACGCGCTCGACGCGGACCTCGCGAGCGTCGTCCCGACGTTCGACATCTCGTGGGACATCACGGACTGCGGCTCCGCCGAGGGCGTCAACTTCTGCCAGCTCGGCGTCGACGAGGACAGCGCCATCGGCACCATCTCCTGCGACAGCGACCCGACGAACGACTGCATCGCGGCCTCCATCGACCTCTACGACTCGTCGAACGCGCTCATGTCGACGGCCGACATGGAGACGGCGCTCAACGCCATGTCCTACTCGGGCACGCAGTTCATGATCGACGCCGACGGCGTCGGCGTCAACGTGACGCGCACGCGCGAGATCGTCGGCGACGTCCAGGCCGGCGACGGCTCCGGCACGTCCTGCGCGTCGTGCACGGGCGTCTACCACGTCGAGTACCGCGTCACCTTCACGGGCCGCCACCACCGCGGCAACGTGCCGTCGATCGCGCTCACGACGTCCTCCGCGCTCTCGACGTACTCGTCGACGTACGGCGGCTACACGGCCGTCTCGGGCTCGGACACGATCGGCTACCTCAGCTCCTGCTGCGATTCCACGTGCTCCTCGAGCTGCCCCGACGAGCTCGGCCCCGTGTACCTGGACGACCAGGTCGCCTACTCGATCCTCGAGGGCAACCAGCCCGACGGCTCCATCAAGCTCGAGTACGAGTGCGAGGCGCGCACGTCGCCGCTCGACAGCGCGGCCGTGACCTACGGGTCCACGTCCGCGCTCCTCAACGGCGCCCAGGTCACCGTCAAAAAGGGCGACTGGGTCCGCCTCGGCACGACGTCCGACTCCTACTACGAGGTCGACAAGGTCTACGGCGACGGCTCGTACCAGGCGAACGTCTCCTTCGCGACGGCGTACGCCGGGTCCACGGCCGTGCTCACGGACGCCGAGGTCGGCGTCTTCTACAGCGACCCCTCGTCCGACGACGGCGTCTCCTCGGCCTGCGCGACGTCGCGCGTGCGGTCCACGGACGTCATCAACGTCGACGCGTCCGCGGCGACGTGGTCCTCGACGCTCCGCTCCGTCGCGACGATCGAGTCCGCGTCGGACTACCTCGTCGTCACCGCGGCCAAGCCCCTCCCGGGCAACGGCAGCTACGTCGGCCTCTACGTCGACGTCGAGTTCCTCGCGCAGCACGGCGACCTCAAGCCCATGGTCTGCGACACGTCCTACCTGACGGCGTCGTCCGACGCGACGAGCGCGTACTGCAACGTCACGACGCTCCAGGACGGCTCCCTCGCCGACGGCGACTTCTCGCTCACGACCTACTGGCCCAACGAGCGCGTCGCCAAGCCGAGCCCCTTCAACGCGACGGGCCTCCGCTGGAACTCGCCGTCGGACACGATGGACGCGGTCATGGAGCGCGTCGGCGCGGGCGACGGCGTCAGCCTCGCCTTCGGCCTCGTCGCTCCGCCTACACGCCGTCGACGGAACGCGCTGGTCCGGCGGCTACGCCTGGACGGTCACCTTCCTCCAGGGCACGACGCCCGCGGTGGTCAACGAGGTCCTGCGCACGGGCTCGACGCCCTTCAGCGGCACGTTCTCCGTCGCCTTCAACGGCGCCAAGACGGAGGAGATGGAGTGGCAGGAGGCCGCGGACGAGGTCGAGTACGTCATCGAGAAGCTCGACACCATCGGCGACAAGGTCCAGCTCGAATTCGAGCGGCCGCTGTCCGACGGCGGCACGAACCTCAGCCACTACCTCATCGAGTACGACACCTCCGACACGTTCTCGAGCCCGAAGGTCTTCGACGTCTCGGCGTCCGAGGTCGGGTCTTCAACGTCTCGGCGTCCGAGGTCGAGGCCGCGGCCCTCTACGAGGACGGGCCGTCGGTCGTCTACGCGACGGGCCTGAGCGCGGGCACGCTCTACTACGTGCGCGTCGCCGCCGTCAACACCGTCGGCACCAGCGCCTGGGTGGCGGCGTCGAACCCGACGGCCCCCGCGGCCGCGCCGGACCGCGTCACGTTCTCTTCGACCGGTCCGCGCTCTCGGGTCCCTTTTTCTTGACGGTCTCCGCGTCCGACGGCGTCGCGGAGACCCATTCCGTCATCTACTACTTCGTGGTCCGTGGCTCCGCCGCGTCGACGGCGCGTCGACGCCTCGTCGGCGTGCGCACGCTCAACGGCGTCTCGTCCTTCCGCTCGCCCGGAGCCGACGCGCGCGCGGCGCACGGCGAGTTCCGGTTCCCCAGCGTCAGGCTCGTAGCAGCCCGCCCATAAGAGACGCGATACGTATTAGACCGGGGACACGATTCGTATTAGACCAGGGACGCGCCTACGACAGCGGCCGCAAGCGGAAGGCGACGACCCCCACCTCGGGCTCGACCTCCGCGTAGCTCCGACCGTCGCGGCTGAGCCGAAACTTCCTGTATATAGCCACGCCTTCCGCGATCGTCCGCACGCCGGGCAGGCATCGCCCCAGGCCACAATTTTTGAGCATCGCTTCGAACGAGCGGAACCATCGCACCTCGAGGATGCGGGCGATGACTCGCTCTTCGCCGCTCCCGACCTTGAAGGTCACGTAGTCGTCTTTCAAAACGCTCGTGGCCCAACCCGCGTACGCGCGGCCCTCCCAGGTCTTGGCGCCGCGCAGGATCTCCTGGGCGTACTTGAGCTGCAAGTATGGCTGTCCGTGGCCGCCGCCGACCGCGGCGCCGTCGTCCCAGAAACCGCGCTCCTTGCAAACGTCCCGCGTGCGCTCGGCTCGGAGCGTCTCCTCCGACTTCCCCGGCTTCGCAGACGGTTCCGGTTCGATCAACGCGGCTTTGCGCTTCTCCGACGCCGGCCGCCACTCGCTCTTGCCACTCGGCGGGCACAAGAAGAATCCTAAGACGTTCTGGACGGCGCTGTCGGCCGCGCGCGCGGCGTCGCCCTCGGCCCCCTGGCGGGGGTCCAGGTAGTCGCGCGCCCAGCTCCCGCGCGACTTCTTGAGCTTCCTGTGGTACTTGACCGTGTAGTCCCGCGTCTCGTCCTTCTTCTTGTTGACGTGCTGCATGGAGCAGTAGGTCGTGCAGTCGCCTGCGTCGCCGGCCGCGAAATCAGGGCAGGGTGGAAGAGGGGCGGGCAGACGCGGGCCAACGTGCTCGAGTACCAGACGCCCACGAGGTCGCGCAACTCGAGGTCGTGGTGCTTGACGATGCTGTAGATGATGAGCAGCATCGTCGACTTGCTGAAGTCGAGGCAGAGCTCGACGTCGCAGTCGCCGACGCGCTTGACGCGGTCGACGGGGACGTAGACGAAGCCCGCGTCCTCGACGGCGCCGCGGAGACTCTGGTATCCCGACCCCAGGTCCAGGATCCATAACTTTCCTTTCTCGTTGTTCTTCCGCTCGTTGTTCTCGACGTACATCTCCTCCATGGCCGCGACGACGTCGTCGAGGAGGCCGCGCGGCAGCACGTTCCTCGACAGCCGCTCCTCGGCCGCCGGCCGCTGCTGGCCCCTCTCGGTCTGGCCCCCCATGGTCCGGATGTGCTTGCCGCCGGACTCGCGCCTCTCCGCGCACGGCATCGTCGCCGTGCACTTCGGGTAGAGCGGGAGCTCGCTCATATTGCTCCACAGGTTCTTGTTGTGCTCGAAGTCGCTGGAGTTGCCGTCGTAGCGGCAGCAGCTCGTCTCTCGCCTGAAGGGTTCGTACTCCTCCATCCAGGGCATTTTCTTGAGCATGTTGTCGTTGTTCTCCATGATGAACGGGAACGGCGCGAGGTCGTCGACCTTGCGCTGGAACGCGGCGAGCTCCTTCCTCGTCGCCGAGAGCGGCTCGTGGTGCGTCGCGGCCTCGGGCCGCTGCCGCCGCGCGACGTTCGCGTCGCCGCGGCCGTAGCACTCGACGTCGCAGTCGACGTCGCGGCCGTGCTTGCGCGACGGTCGCGACGTCTGCACGTCGACGTAGAAGTCCGGCTTCTCCCTCGCGGTCGACCTCACCCGTCTCAGCCTCATCACCTCCGCCTGGCGCCTTTCGCTGAGGACCTCGTGCGAGTATACTTCGCCCTCCTTCTTGTCCTTGCGGAAGAGGACCTTGGGCCCACCTTGGACGATCTCGACGACCTCGCCGTAGTACTGGTACTTGCTGTCGCGTTCGTAGACCCAATTGCCGAGGGCCAGCTCGTCGTCGTCGCCGTCGTCGCCCTCGTCGACGTCGTCCTCGGGCACGTCGCCGCCGCCGTCGTCGGCGAGGGGCTCGAGCCCCGCCTCCGACGCCGCGCCGTCGCGGGGCGGCGCGCCCGCGCCGCCGACCGACGGCTCGTCGTCCTCGCAGACGCAGACGCAGCCGCAGGTGTGGTCGGCGAAGGCGCCGGGCTCCTCGAGGGCGACGCGGGCGACGTCGTTGGCGTCGTCCTCGGACGCGAAGCCCTCGTCGTCGCCGTAGACCTCCTCGCGCACCGCTCCTCCGCCTTCCAGCGGCGCGTCGTCGACGGCCAGCTCGTCGTCGACGCCGCCGCCGGCGCCCTCGTGGCTGCGGCCGACGCCGGCCTCGGACGCGGTGACCAGCGGCGGCGACGACGGGACCTCGTGCGCCACGCCGACGCCCTCGTCGGACGCGAAGCCCTGTCCGCCGCCGTAGACCTCCGCGCGCACCGCTCCTCCGCCTCCCAGCGGCGCGACGCCGCCGCGCGGCGCCAGCGACGGCGCGACCGCGGGCGGCGCGGCGGCGCCCAGCGCCGGCGGCGGGAACCCGCGCGCGGCGGCGTCGGCGACGTCGTACCACTGGAACTGGTAGACGAGGCCCTTCAACTTCGCGGCGACCGCGCAGCGCTTCTTCGACGTCGACCGCGCGGTCCTCGCGAGGTCGTGTGCGACGGCCACGAAGGCCGCCGCGTGCCGCAGCGCCGGTTCGGCGCGCGGGGACCCGGCGCACCGCGCCACGAGGGCGCTTTGCACCTTGTCCATGAACATGTCGTCCTTCAGCAGCCGCACCGCCGTCTCCCGCGCGGCGCCGGACAACGGCGCCGGCGCCGCGGTCGCGGCCGCCAGCGCCGCGACGAAGTCGGACAGCTGTTTGAGGCTGACGAAGGCACCGCCGTGCGCTTTGAGCGCAACCTCGTCACCCATCGCAGCCGGGCTGCCCAGCGGCGTTGGCCGCACTCTTTACTGCTGCTTCACGGCACCTTCGCTTGGAGGCACGGTCGGCCCAGGGCCAGGCTCGCTCTGCCACTGGAGTCTAAGCAAGTCTCGGCGAGTGATCGAGAGCTACGCCGCCGCGCGCGCCCGCCCGCGTCCCGACCACCCCTCCCGAACCCGACGCCGCGCGCCCCCGGACGCGTCCACGCCCTCGCCCGCCTCCCCCGCCCACCCATTACACCACTGTAGGCCCTCAAGTGCATCCAGAGCTCCTCTTAAGACCAGTGGTCCTGCACTCCACCAGAGTTGCACGACGACCCGTCGCGCGCGCGTAGACGCGCCGACGACGACGACTCGTCGATGCGAGGCACGGGTGCTGTTTTCGTGTTCCTCGTGCTCATGAGCTCGGCCTCGGGAGGAGCTGTGAAGCGAGCGCTACCTGCTCTGCCGCGCCAAGACGAGCGGTCCGTCCCCGACGGCGTCGCGGGCGTCTCCGGCGAGGGGCCCGGCCCCTCGAAGAAGCAGTGCGGCCCGACGACGCGCTCCGCGACGCGCGACGCGCGCGACGCGCCCGCGGCGCCCGCGAGCGTCGACGACGTCGCGGCCGGCGACAGCGACGAGGAGGAGCTTCCGGAGCTAGACCTGCTCGCGCGCCTGTCCACGGTGCAGCGCGCGCGCCTCGAGGCGCTCCAGGGCGACGGCGGGGTCACGATCTGGTCGTTCGCGTACGCCGTCGGCTACAAAGCCAGCGCGGCGGCCGTAGGCCGGATCCGCGCGATGCTCCGCGCGGTCTGCTACGACGACGGCGACGACGACGCGGCGATTGCGTCGTTGGCCGCGGACATCGGTCTCGAGTGCGACCTCAAGGTCCGCACGCGCAAGGCGACGCGCGAGATGATCGACGCGCTGATTAAAATCTGGTCCCGCGTCCTCACGCTCGGCGGCGATACGGTCCTGCCGCGGGCACTGCGCTGGGCCCTGGCCGTCGTCATGCTCGACAAGATCGACCTCGCGGGCGAGGAGGTCGACGGCGAGCCGCAGCTCGTCGGCCTCCTCCGCGTCCTCGCGGCCGCGGGCATCGTCGAGCAGGACCCGGACGACGCGTCGGTCATCGGCCCCGGCCCCGCGTGGCGCGAGTACGCCGGCGAGCTCAACGGCAACGCGCGGCTGCCGCAACTCGCGGACTTCGTCGGGATTCTGATGGAGATGCGGCTGCTCCGGGGCGTCCCCTGCCCGGGCTGCCTCTGCGCGTCGTGCCACCAGGGCGTGAACGACGTGATGACGCTCGTCGCGAGGCTCCCGGCCATCAAGGCCGCGTTCCCGGAGTTGGGCTTCAAGAGCGAGGCGGAGATCCTCAAGGCCCACGGCGTGCCCGCGACCTACTCCTACGAGCCCGCGGACTCGGAGAAGTACCCGACCATGCCCCTCAACGTGCTCTCGTTCGTCACGCAGCGGAAGATCTTCGGCGAGGTCGCGAGCGGCGCGCGGCCGCGGATCGGCGTGAAGATCATGGACTCGGCCACGGGCAAGTTCGACGGCAAGGTCTGGGTCCTCACGGCCGCCGACGTGCGCAACTGTTCCTCGCGCAAGCACGACGGCTACTCGGCGGAGGTGCTCGACCTCTTCGCCGCGGCCGCCTACAACGCGACGGGCGTCCGCTACGAGCTCCGCGAGGGCGTCAAGAAGGGCGGCGTGTACACAATGAATGTGGGCGTCGGGCCGTCGACCCGCGCCGTCCGAACGTTCTTCCAGCCGCGGATCAAGCTCTACTCGGACCGCAACGACACGATCTCGGGGACCGTCGTCCTCGGGACGGAGTTCAAGATCGTCGAGCTCGACGACGACGGCGAGGAGGGCGCGACGCTGCTCGAGAAGGGCGTCGTCCCCAAGCCGACGGCCGAGGCCATCGCCGGCGCCAAGGCCGCCTTCGCGCGCGACGCGGCCGCGCTGCGCAAGGCGCGGGGCCTGCCCACCGCGGAGGAGAAGGAGCGCGCGCGCGCCGCGAAGAAGGCGAAGAAGCCCAAGGCCGCGAAGCCCAAGGCCGCGAAGCCCAAGGCCGCGAAGGCGAAGCGCAAGGCCGCGAAGCCCAAGGCCGCGCCGGTCGCGCCGACGGTCATCCACGTCCCGCCGCCGCCGCCTCCGACGCGGGAGGAGCGCCGCGCGGCCGTCGAGGCGCTCCGCGCGGAGAAGGCCGCCGCCGCCGCCA
>NW_008705593.1:95452-96323 GCF_000186865.1 Aureococcus anophagefferens
GGCGCGTTCCGCGTGCCCATGCCGATCCCCCCGGGCATGAAGCCGGGCGTCGTCATCGCGTTCGAGCTCGGTGGGGTCTGGTACCGCGCCCGCATCCCCGCGGGCGCCGTCGAGGGCGAGGTCGCCATGATCCCGTTCTCCGCGCTCACGCGCGTCCCGGGCCGGTAGCAGCCTAGCTTAGTAAGGCCGACGGCTGGCGAGCGACGAGAGTTAGGAATCTGACTCGACGGGTCTCGCTAGTTAAACGCTCGTTTCGCTAGTTAAACGCGTCGCCGCGACGCCGACTGCAGCATGCCGACAAGGGCAGCGAGGAGCCAAGTTGCCGGCAAGGACGCCCGAGCCGCGGGCCCCGGGCGCCTATTTCTAAAAGGTCGCACCTTTCAGGTCGCGTCTGACGTCAGCACAGGACTGGCGAGGTCCCAGGGCGCCCAACTCTAAAAGGTCGCACCTTTCAGGTCGCGAGGTGACGTCAGATCGCGAAACCGCGTCGGCCGGCCGATCGGGCGGGCGCACCTACTTCTAAAAGGTCGCACCTTTCAGGTCGCGTCTGACGTCAGCAGCCACTCGATAGCGAGGGCCCGGCACGCCTAAAACTAGAAGGTCCCACCTTTCAGGTCGCGATCTGACGTCAGAAAGTCGTCGAACCCGACCTAGTTCTAAAAGGTCGCAACTTTCAGGTCGCACCTAAAAGGTCGACTCGGTCTCGCTAGTTAAACCTGGCGAGACGAACGATTGCCAACCCGTGCACACGGCGGCCCGTCGACGCGAACGAGATTCGCAGGTCCGAGCGCGGCAGGCGCGCAGAGCGCGACGATGGCAGCCCGATGGAGGCGGCAGCGAGGTGTGGCGCACTGAAATCGACTTCAAGTAA
>NW_008705593.1:96373-107630 GCF_000186865.1 Aureococcus anophagefferens
ACACGCGACGCCGAAGATGGCGTGAACGACGTACGCGCCCGCGGCCCGCGACAGGCCCTTCTGGCCCCGGAGATCCTCGATGAGGTCGTTGATCTCCTGCGTGAACTCCTTGGAAATGTCGCTCTCCTCGCGCCCGAGGCGCGCCAACGCGTCGTTGACGCGCATGTTCACTTGCATCTCCGCGGCCTTCTCGCGCGCCATCACTTCAAGAGCTTGCTCTCCGTGATCAGTGTGGGATGGTTCTCTCTCCGAGCTCCTGAAAGGTGCGAACTTCCAGGCGACCCGACCCGGTCGAGACCCAGCCTCGGCCCACGCGACCTTTCAGGTCACCTGTCAGGTGCCTACTTAGACGTCGGCGGCGTCCAGCTAGAGGCTCTCGGGACCTTTCAGGTAACTTTCAGGTCCTGTCTGGTGTCGGGCGAGACGCCCCCTCGGACCTACCAGGTCGCGCCGCGTCTCCTGAAAGGTCGCGTCGCGACCTAAAAGAACGGCGACTCGAAAGGTCGGTTTCGTCAGATCGGCAGCGACCTGAAAGGTCGGCGACTAAAAAGGTTTCGCCAGGCAGGCCCGGGGACGGCTCCTTGAGGGCACGTTGCCCCGCTGCAAGAAGCCCGTGCGGCCTTCAAGATGCCGCATTACGACCGGCCCCACCTACCAGAACAAACGCGTCTCACTAGCTAGACCCGGCGAGTCAGATTCCTAAATGAGCGACGACGCGGAGGCCTACGTGGAAGGCCAGTGGTCGTGATCTTAATACTTCTTCGTGACTACCTAGGCGACGGTGAGCTCGATGATCTGGCGGTAGCCGAAGAGCTGGTGGCGGTAGTTCGTGGGCTGGCTCGTGGTGAAGCCCGCGCCTCGCGAGAGAAGACCTAACGACACTAGGCCGTTGGTCTTCTCCCGCGTGTCGACGTCGATGTAGTGGGGCGCCCCGGAGCCCGACGAGCCGAGGCCCTCCTTGGCGATGCCGACGATCGCGAAGACGTTGTTGGCCGCCGCCGGCGTGATGACGCGGCCGACGACGATGGCGGAGTTGTCGCGGCAGCCCGCGAAGTGGCCGCCGCCGCAGCAGGCGCGCAGCGTGGCCATGGAGAAGCGGTGCGCGCTGACGAAGAAGACCTCGTTGAAGACGATGGGGACCCAGGCGCTCGGGTTGCGCAGGGCGTAGTCCGTGAGGACGAAGCCCGTGCCCTGGTCGTAGACGGCGCCGGGCCGCATCTGGCTGGAGAGGACGAGGATCTTGGAGCCGCCGAAGTCGAAGTCGGCGCCCGCGGCGCCCGGGGAGCGGCGCAGGGCCATGTCGATGTCGGTCTCGAGGCCGATGACGGGCGACCCGCCGGGGCCCAGGACGTGGACGACGACGGTCCCCGACACGGGCGCGCTGGGCAGCGACAGCGAGGGCACCTCGGACGACGGCGCCGCCGCCTCCTCCTCGTCGGACGACGGCGACGCGAGGTCGACGACCTGCGGCGTCGCGACGACGACGGGCGGCGGCGGCGTCGCGACGACGACGGGCGCGCCGGCCGCGGCGTTGAGCTCCGGCGCGACGACGCGCGCGACCTTGGCCGGCCGCTCGCCCGAGCCGGGCGACGATGGCGCGCTCGGCGCCGGCGACGACGACAGGGCGGCGACTTGCGGCGGCGGCAGGGCCGGCGCGGCGGCGACTTGCGGCGGCGGCAGGGCCGACGTGGCAGCAGCTGGCGGCGAGGGGAGGGCCGGCGTGGCAGTGTTGCTCGAGTCCTTTGGTGTATCGCAGATGGCACACGCGAGAAAGAATGCCTCGTGGGGCAGGTGCTTGTACGTGCACGTACCGCAGACCCACATTGGCTGGTATGGTCGTCGTCGCTGGCGGATCGATCCCGCTCCTGTCTCGAGCTCCTCCGTGGCCTCCAGGGCAAAGCTGAACCTACGCTGGCTTTCGATTGCCGGGGGCATGGCCGCGTGACGGTCGCCGCGACGCTGGCGATCTACCCAGCCTTTAGTTTGGTGCCTCGCGCGGCCCATCCGTCCGAGGGCGCCGTGAATCGACGCGTTTCGTGCCGCAGCAGACGTCGTCACCTCATGCAGTCGGGTGAAAGCTCCGGCGGGACGAGCCACCGCGCCGGCGGCCGGACGGGCCGCCGCTGATAGCGGCGCGAAGACCGCCTGCGCCCGAGCCGCGCTCGGAAGCATGGTCCAGCGGAGCGCATCGCGCCGGTGCGCTCCAGATTTACCCCCCGCTGAGGCCGCCGTCGAGCCGCATCGGCTCGCCCTTTTCATCCTGTCGATCGCCGCAATGGTGCGCACTCCCTCCTTCGACGACCTCCCGCCGGAGGTGCGCGAGTACCTCAGCGATGACGAAGGTGCGTCCAGCACTGGCGCCCGCGCGCGCGCGAAAAAAGGAAGGCCGACGACGACCGCGCCCGCTCCGCAGGCGACGAGTTCAGCTACCCCGACTACAAGGACGACTGGGGGAACGTCATCGTCGTGGACAACCTGCCCAAGATCCCCATGGCCAAGTACGCGAAGCTCGAGGGCGTGCTGAAGCGCATCTTCGCGCAGACGGGCACCATCGCGCGCCTCGTCATGCCGTCGGAGAACGAGAAGACGCTCGGCGTCGCGCTCGTCGAGTTCGCGTCGGCGGAGGAGGCCGTCAAGGCCATCCGGCTCACGGACGGCTACGCGCTGGACAAGAGCCACGTCTTCAAGGTCAACGCCTACGCGGACCTGGCGACGCTCGACGGCCTCGCGGCGGCGTACGCGCCGGAGCCGAAGGCGCCGTTCGTCGAGCGGCTCAACCCGAACTCGTGGCTCGGCGACCAGCTCCACCGGGACCAGTTCGCCATCCGCTACAACAACGAGACGGAGATCAAGTGGTGCGAGCGCAACGCGCCCCCCACGCTCGACTACGGCGGCGAGCGCGAGAAGGAGGGCGGCCTCTACTGGTGCGAGATGTACGTCAAGTGGTCGCCCCAGGGCAGCGTGCTCGCAACGTTCCACAACAAGGGCATCGCGCTCTGGGGCGACGCGGCCTTCTCGAAGCAGGGCCGCTTCGCCCACGACGGCGTGAAGAAGCTCGAGTTCAGTCCGCGCGAGGCGTACATGGTCACGTCGAACGAGATCCCCGGCGACAAGCGGGGCTGCATCTTCTGGGACCTGCGGACGCGCACGGAGCTGCGGAGCTTCGAGGTGTCCATGCTCCCGGCGCCGCCGCCGGCGCTCCTCCGGCCCGACGAGGACCCGGGGCCGCCGCGCTTCGAACCCTCCCACTTCCAGTGGAGCCACGACGACGGCTACGCCGCGCGCCGCGGCAAGGACAAGGCCGGCGGCGACGTCATCACGGTCTACGAGCTCCCGGCCATGACGCTCCTGGGCAAGAAGTCGCTGCGGGCCGACGGCGTCCGCGACTTCCAGTGGAGCCCGACGGCGTCCTGCCTCGCGTACTGGGCGCCCGAGCAGGGCAACGCGCCCGCGCGCGTGACGCTCGTGGAGCTGCCGTCGCGCAAGGAGCTCCGCCAGAAGAATTTGGTGAACGTGTCGGACTGCAAGCTCTACTGGCACCCCGAGGGCCGCTACCTCTGCGTCAAGGTCGTCCGCCACACGAAGAGCAAAAAGACGCTCTTCCACAGTTTCGAGCTCTTCCGCGCGGACAAGGAGCTCGTGCCCGTGGAGATGCTCGAGATGAAGGACACGGTCCACGCCTTCGCCTGGGAGCCGTCGGGCCACCGCTTCGCGGTCATCCACGGCGACGGCGCGAAGCCGTCCGTGTCGTTCCACTCCATGCTCGGCAAGGACGGCCGGCCCGAGCTCACGCACCTCGTCACGCTCGAGAACCGGTCCTGCAACTCCATCCACTGGAGCCCCATGGGCACGCAGGTCGTCCTCGCGGGCACGGGCGACGCCTTCAACGGCGCGCTCGAGTTCTACGACTGCGACGCCAAGTGGTCGAAGCACGTCGAGCACTACCGCGCGAACGCGGTCGAGTGGGACCCGTCCGGGCGCATCGTCGCCACGGGCGTGCTCCAGCCCCTCGAGGGCGCCTTCTTCAAGTTCCAGATGGACAACGGCTACAAGCTCTGGACCTTCCAGGGCAGCGTCTACCACGAGGTCGCCTACGAGAACTTCTACCAGTTCGCGTGGCGCCCGCGGCCCCGGTCCCTCCTCACGCCGGACCAGAAGAAGGCCATCGTCAAGAACCTGCGCAAGTACGAGCGCCGCTTCGCCCACGAGGACAAGCTCAAGGACCTCGCGCGCCAGCGCGAGGCGACGACGGAGAAGCGCGCGATGCGCCGCGCGATCCGCGACCTCATCAAGCTCCGCGCCAAGCAGTACGACGCCACGGCCGCCGAGCGGACGAAGATGCGCAACGGCGTCGACGCCGACGCGGCGGACCTCTACCACGTCACGACGCGCACCATGGAGAGCGTCGTCGCGTCCAAGGAGGAGGTCATGGGCTAGGCCGGGCGTCGCGCGCCCCGTGCCTAACGTCCCTGAGACCTCGGAGTAGAGGTCGCCGCGGGCCACCGGACACCTACGCGTTACGCGACCGCCGCGACCGCGTCGCCTCCCCCTAGTCCTGGAAGTGGTGCGGGAAGAAGACGGGGCTCATGAGCATGCGGCACTGGTCGAAGAGGAAGACCTCGATGATCATGCGGCCCGTGCGCCAGGACCAGCCGCTGAAGAAGCGCCTGACGCCCTGCTCCTTGAGGAGCTTCGCCGCGGTGTCGAGGACGCCGCGGTACTTGGCGCCGGCCACGTCGCCCTGCTGGTTCGTCTTGATCGTGTCCATGGGGTGGGTCGAGGTCGCGACGACGACGCCGCAGCCGACGGCGGCGATGACGTTCGCCGACGCCTCGTCCTGGCCCCGCGCGAGGAGGCCGCGCTTGATCACGGGGCCCATGCCCAGCATGCCCGCGGTGAAGATGCCCTCCCGGCCGCACGACATGGCGAGGCCCCGGCCGAAGAGGCCGGCGACGCCGGCCTCGGCGACGACCTTGGCGGGCGTCGCGAGGAGCGACGTGCCGAAGCGCTGCTGCTGGATGAGCACGAGCTCCATCGGCGCGCACGCGAAGCCGCTCAGCGCGCCGCCGATGAGGCCCGCGCCGACGAGCTCGCCGTCGCTGAGCTTGCGGGGCACGCCGCCCGTGAAGAGGCCCTGGCACGTCGCCGTGAGGGGCAGCTGCAGCCCGGAGAGCACCGACATGTTCACCATCGACATGCCCGTGCCGCGGTAGAGCACCTTCGGGTTCAGCGTCAGCGGCATGCCCTGCTGCGACGCGTTCTTGCAGTAGAGCATCCACTGCGTCAGCGACACGTCGACGACGCCCGTCGCGAGGCCCACGGCGAGGTTCTCCGTCTCGTTGAGGCGCTGCAGCCGCGGGTCGGACATGGTCGCCGGGTGCCGCCGCGGTCGCGGTGTCTCGGGCGTCGAGGTCGCGCGGCGACGTCGAGGCCTGCGATTGCACGGGTCGGCGCGGCGCTGCAGGTGCTGTGTGCGAGGATCGGGGGGCGGCGCGCACGGCCACAGTAAGTTCAGTATGAGCGTCGGCGTCGGCCTCGAGTTTCTCCAAGCGTGTGCAACTTGCGTAGTTGATCTTTATTAATCGAGCGGCACTCGGCAGCCCGTCGTCCATCCAGTCCACTTTCGCGCGGCGACGATGGTCAGCGGCCGCGAGGCCCTCTCTCTCTAGCGCATTAGGCGACACACCCCGCCTACGCGCCTACCTTGGGCGGGCGCGGCACTGGGGCCCTCTAGCTGTTCATCTCTCCTAGCCTCGGGGCCGCCCCCGTCGCCGCTTCGCTTCGAACCATGGTCAGCGGCCGCTGCTGCTACGACCGCTGCGCCTGCGCGGGCTTCAAGGCCGGCGGCGCGGACCCCTACGTCTGCGCGGCCTGCGGCCACCACGAGATGCTCCACGCGCCGCCGCCGCGGGCGGCCCCGCCGGCGACGACCTGGTTCTACGTGCGCCCGAAGCAGGGCCTCTGCAACCGCATCCGCGTGCTCTCGTCGTCGCTCCTCGTCGTCGACGACCTCGGCAAGCCCGCGGGGCGGCGGCGCGGCGCGCTGGCGCGCGCGTTCCGCGCCGCGGGCGTCGGCGGCGACGGCCCCGCGCCGCTGTGCCTGCGGAGCGACCACGGCGACCGGATGGCGGCCTACTGCGCCGCGTGCCCCGAGCCCCCCCGCGTGAAGATCGCGCTCGACTGGGAGACCATGGAGCCCGCGTGCGCGACGCTCTACGAGCGCCTCTTCGCGCCGCACCCGCTCATCGCGCCCCTGCCGCCCTTCGCGCCGTCGCCGCGCCTGGCGCAGTTCGGGGACGAGCGGGCCAGGGTGGCCGCGGAGCTCAACGCGGAGATCGACCTCGAGGCCGCCTTCGCCGCGGCGCGGCGGGACGACGAAGAGCACGACGTGCGGGACGCGAACGCGGACGCCGAGGACGCGGCGGACCCCTACGGCGCGCGCGACCCCGTGGCGCGCGCGGACGTGCTCCTGGAGCGCGCGGCGCGGACGAAGGCGCGCCGCGCCGCGCGCGCCGAGCTCCTCGGCGGGCCGGACCGGCGCTGCGCGCTCTGGCGCGCGCGCGCGCTCGCCGTCTGTTGGAGCCGCGTCGTGCGCCACGACGAGCCCAAGTGGGTCCAGGAGATCGCGCTGACGACGTACAAGCGGCTCCGCGACGCGCTGCGCGCGTCCTCGTGCGTCGCCGTGCTCAACGACGCCATGGAGATGTCCAAGCTCGAGCACTGGGACCGCGTCCTCGGCCTCGACCCGTCGACGCGGCGCCTGAGCCGCGACTCGCTCCGCCGGGACATCTGGCGGAACGACGTCGTCGTCCTGGAGTCGCTCGCGGCCTACTACCCGCCGGGCTACGACCGCGTGCCCGACGGCAAGGTCGCGCCCGACGGCCGGGCCGTCGACGACGACGCCGTGCGCGCCGAGGACCCGAGCTCGGAGAGCGGCACGGAGTCCGACGCGGCCCTGGGCGCGGGCGCGCCCCGGGGCACGCTCGTGAGCCGGCTGCGGTGCGCGGCGCTGAACTCGCTGCGCCCGTCCTGCGCCGTGCGCCGGCGCGTGCCCCGGCGCACGAGCGACCGCCTCGTCGGCTTCCACGTGCGGCGCACGGACAACGCGCTCTCCATCGCGCGGTCGCCCATCGGCGGCTTCCTCCGCGCGCTGGACCGGCTCGCCGCGGCGGGCGACGCGGGCCGCGGCGCCGTGCGCGTCGCGCGCGGCGCGGCGCGCGCGGCGAAGCGCGGCGGGGCCGTCGACGTCTACGTCGCGTCGGACGCGCCCAAGGCCGTCGCGGACCTCCGGGCCGCGCTCGCGCGGCCCCGGCGGTCGCACTGGGCGCCGCGCGTCGTCGCCGACGGCCTCGGGAGCAAGCGCGTCGCCATGGACGGCGTCACGAACCGGTCGAACGCCCTCGGCGTCCAGGACGCGCTCGTCGACCTCCTCGTCCTCGCGCAGGCCGACGCGGTCGTCGGGAGCTACTGGTCCTCCTTCTCCGAGGCCGCGGCCCTCTGGCGCCGCGTCGCCCTCGTCGTCGTCGACGAGGCCCGCGACGCCGCCGACTGCGAGAAGACCATCTCCCTGCGGCCCAAGGAGCGGGCGGTCTTGAACGGGTAAAGGTACTTAGTGATACCGACTCCTAGCACGGCGCGGAGCAGGCCGCGGGGAGGATTTCGAACGCGCGCGACCCGCTCCTTCTTCGAGCGCTCGCTAGTGTCCGACGCTACGCGCGCGTGCAGGTCAGGGTCGAATCGGACCACCACACATTCTCGGCGAGGTCGGCCTGGGCCATCTCGTCGGCGGAATCTTCCGGATCAGGAAGGCCTTCGGGGACGCGGTAATCCCAAACCTCAAAGTCGCAATTCAGGGGGTTGAGTTTTGCTTCCTCGCTGAAGTCCCGCGGGGTCCCGATGATCCAGTAGTTCGGCATCAGCTTCTCGATCCCAACGACCCACCCCATTCCATTGTAGTAGAGCAGCACCGGATCGTCGCCGACGTAGTCGCTGTAGTCTCCGACAAACCCCCACACCGGGCGTCCGTTGATGAAGTCGCGGTTCAGCAATTTGTACATACCCATCAAGTCGTGAATCCCACAGTTGCGCGCCCGCGTCCCGCGAAGGCGCACCTTGCCCGGGACGTATTTTTCAAACACCGCGACAGCCGTGGCGTGATCCATCTCCTCTTCATCAGCCATTCCGGGCGGTGCGGCGCTGCGTGGCGCGTCTTAGCGCACCTCGCGAGGGGACTGGGGCGAACGCGCCGGCCGGAACGGTCGCGCGGGGGCTCGTCGGCGCGGCTGACCCTGCTCTCGACCTTGGTCGCTGTGGCAATTTTGAATGCACCACAAACCTTGCGCTTCTTGGGGTTGCTTGTTGACATCACGCCATCTCCTTAAGTTCGAAAATCGGGGTCGTATTTTTTTATTAGGATGGGGGAACTTTAAACTTCAATCTAAAGTTCCCACAGACTAAAGTTCCCACGAACTATCCCCCCCTCGGCGCGCGGCTCTGACCAGCAAACCGCGGAACCCCGTAAAAAAGGACATCCTACATTACGAGGTCCGCGAGGGCGTCGTAGGGCTCCGCGAGGGCCCGGGGCGGCTTGCTCGGCGTCTCGATGGTCGCGACGACGGCGACGGCCGCGGTCGTCGCGACGACGGACGGCGCGAAGGACGAGGACAGCGACGGCTCCTTCGCGTCGTCCGCGACGGTCCGCCGCCGCTCCGACGACCGGCGGCTCCGGAGCTTGACGAGCGAGTCGATGCGCAGCGGGATGGCGTTGGGCTCGAGCGGCGCGTCCGCGGCCGCCGGGGGGCCCGCGAGCCAGGCGTCGCGCGCGAGCGCTTCCACCGAAAGCCGGGCCGTCGGGTCCGTCGCGAGGAGCCCCGTGACGACGGCGACGCCGCCGGGCGACACGCGCTCCCAGTCCTCGGGCCGCATCGTGTAGGACCCGTGCAGGATCTTCCGGAGGCAGTCGTCGTCGCCGTCGCCGAAAAAGGGCGCGTAGCCGACGAGCAGCACGAAGAGCACGACGCCCAGGGCGAAGGCGTCGCAGGCGCACGTGTACAGCGGCGGCCGCTTCGCGAGCGTCGCGGCGACGATCTCCGGCGCGACGTAGCCCACGGTGCCCCGCAGCCGCCGCGTGACGCGGTCGTCCTCGGCCGGCGCGTGCCTGGCAATCGAATCTTCGACCCCGACTTCGAATGTGCGCGTATTCGAATGTTTTGACACAAGCACTTCCGCCGTGCGTCGAGCACTCGACGAGAGCCATCGATGCGTCCAAAAATCGGCCGAATCGACATCGATGTGACGGATCTCGTGAAGTTTGGCGGGGACCCGCCGGAGCGGCGGTCGGGTTCCGCGCGCGCGCGCGCGTCGCGTTCGGATGGTCGTCCACGTAGCGGCTCATGCCAAAGTCCGTGATCTTCAGCACGGCGTCGTCGCCCTGGGAGCTGTACAAAATGTTCTCCGGCTTGATGTCGAGGTGCAGGATGCCGCGGCCGTGGAGCGCCTCGAGGCCCGCGACGACGTCGCGCGCGGCGCGCGCGGCGTCGCGCTCGCCGAAGCGGCGCCGCGCGGCGACGCGCTCGAAGAGGTCGCCGCCGGTGCACAGCTCCATGACGAAGAAGATGGCGCCGGACACCTCGTAGGTCGGCTGGTCGACGACGGAGAGGATCCTCACGACGTGGTCCGTGTCCACCGCGCGCGTCATCTCCAGCATGAGCATGGCCTCCCGCACGGCCCCGCGCCGCCGCCGCACGGACGTCGCGCTCACGATCTTCACGGCGACCTCGCTCCCGTTGAAGCGGTCCGTCGCGCGCCAGACCGCGCCGCCGGCGCCCTTGCCCAGCGGCGGGTGCGCGAACTCGTAGCGCGCGCGGTGCCGCGCGTTCTCCAGGCCCCGCTCGAGCTCCGCCGCGCAGGCCGACCGGGCGGCGGCGTCGGCGATGCGGAGCTTCCACTTGACGTGGCGCCGCGACAGGGGCAGCCCGCGCGTTGGGTCGAGCGGCGCGCCGGTCACGGCGACGCCGTCGACGGCCGCCGCGACGTTGCTCCGCATGTCGAGCCGCAGCCTGCGCGCCTTGCCTTCGTGCGCCGGCGTCAACGTGAGGTCGACGTCGTCGACGAGGAGCGTCGCGGCTTCGACGCTCGCGAAGAAGGTCGCCAGGAACGACTCGAAGTAGCGCGACTTGATCGGCGGTTCGACGACGAGCTCGCAGGGGCCCTCCCACTTCGGCGCGTCGCCCCAGAGCGGTTCGCCGTAGGCCTGCGACTTCCGCCGCGCGCGCGTCGAGCTTCCGGCGACCCAGAAGTCGTCGTCGACGGACGCCGGCATCGGCGGCGCGTCGGAGACGATGGGCGTCACGCTCGTGAACGAGCAGAGGCTGCCCGCAAAGTTGCTGTAGAGCGGATGTTGAAGATGACGTCGAAGAGTTCGACGAGAAGAGTTCGAGCTCGAACGATGGGGCTGCCGCCGTCTCGTGGTGCGTGCACGAGCCGGTGAGCTTCGGTGTGTACGCGGCCCGCGGCCCCACGAAAGACGATGGAGGCCCTGCCGGCGCCGTCGCGCGACAGCGAGGCGCAGCTGCTCGCCATGCTGAGCAAGCTCTGGCTCATCCGGCGGCGCGACCGGGCGGCGGCGCTGCAGATCTTCGGGCTGCCGGCCTTCGCGTTGTCGCTCTGCGCGCTCGTCTACGAGGTCTTCGGCCGCGGCCTGCGGCACAGCACGGGCTACCTCGAGCTCGTCGTCGTGCCGCTCTTCGGCGTGTCGGCGTTCGGCAGCTCGCTGGCGACGACCTTGGTCGCCGAGCGGAGCCAGGGGTTGCTGGAGACGATGAAGATCATGTCACTCAGCGACGGCGTCTACCAGATCGCCCACGTCTTCGAGGCGCTGGCCCTCGGCGCCGTCGCGGCGGCCGAGGTCGCGTTCCTCACGGTCTGGCTCGAGCTCTGCAAGCAGCCCCAGTGGGGCGCCGTCTTCCACCTCTTCCTCGCCTTCTACGTGGCGCAGACGGCCCTGGCGCTCCTCGTCGCGTCGACCGTCGAGCGCGAGCAGTTCGCGGGGCAGCTCATGTTCTTCGGGCAGGTCGTCGCCGCGCCGCTCGTCTTCGCGCTCGCCGTCGTCAAGATGGAGGACGGCCACCGCGACGTCAAGGACCACTACGTGTCGCCGCGGGTCCAGCGCCTCGCCTGCCTCCACCCCACCGTCGCGCTCCTCGTGGGCCTCGACGCGTTCCGGGGCCCGCCGACGAACGAGAGGCTCCGGCCGCCG
>NW_008705593.1:107680-113072 GCF_000186865.1 Aureococcus anophagefferens
GCGGACGACCTGGCGCTCATGGAGCCGCTCCTCGCGAGCGAGCACGCGCGGCCGGCGCCGGGCGCCCTCCAGGACGCGAAGCTGACGCACGGCACGCCGCCGTCCGTCGTCTGCCGCGACCTCCGGAAGGTCTACGGCGGCAAGGCCGTCGTCGACGACCTCAGCCTCGACATGTACGAGGGCGAGATCTTCTCGCTGCTGGGCCACAACGGCGCGGGCAAGTCGACGACCTGCGGCCTCCTGACGGGCATCGTCGCGAGCGACTCGAAGCGCGACGACGGCGGCGCGGTCGTCTACGGCCACGGCATCCGCGGCGGCATGACGGCCGTGCGCCAGCTCGCGGGCTTCTGCCCCCAGCACGACTGCCTCTTCGAGAAGCTGTCCTGCTACGAGCACGTCGTCTTCTTCGGGCGGCTCAAGGGGCGGGCCCAGGCGGACGCGGAGCGCGCGGCCGCGGACCTCCTCGACCGGTTCCGCCTGGGCGACCGGCGGAGCCACCTGGCCTGCGAGCTGTCCGGCGGCATGCGGCGCAAGCTGTCGACGGCCATCGCCCTCTGCGGCGGGTCCAAGTTCGCGCTGCTCGACGAGCCGACCGCGGGCATGGACGCCTTGGCGCGCCGCGAGCTCTGGGACCTGCTCGCCGCCGTGAAGCGGGACCGCACGGTCCTGCTGACGACGCACTACATGGACGAGGCCGACGCCCTGGGCGACCGCATCGGCATCATGGTCTCCGGCGTGCTGCGGTGCTGCGGGACGTCCCAGTTCCTCAAGCAGTACTACGGCGCGGGCTACCGCGTCGTCTGCGAGCGCGACAAAAACGCCGCGGCGCCGTCCCTGCGCAAGTTCGACGAGCTCCTCGCGCGCAAGCTCGGCGAGGGCGCGAAGCGCCTCACCGAAGGCGCCGAGGCCGCCCACGACGACGTCATCGTCGCCACGCTGCCGTCGACGGCGCTGCCGCACTTTGCTCGGTTCTTCGACGCGCTCGAGTCGCAGAAGCGCAAGCTCGAGATCGCGTCCTACGGCGTCGCCGTGTCGACGCTCGAGGACGTCTTCCTGAAAGTCGACGGCCAGCACGCGCGCCTCGACCGCGACGCCGCGCGCGGCGCGACGGCGCGCGCGCTCGGGAGCGGGCGCGCGTACGTGCCGTCGCCCGCGACGCAGATCTACGGCCTCGCCAAGGCGCGCCTCAGCGTCGCGAAGCGCTCCAAGGCCGACGCCTTCAACGCCCTCTTCCCCATCCTCGGCTTCTTCGCGTCCTTCCTCTGCGACAAGTACGAGATGTTCGGCAAGGGCGACCTCAACGTCGCGAACGACTTCGCGGCGGCCTACTTCATCTCCATCGCCTTCATGGCCTACCCGGCGGCCATCGCCGCGCGCATCATCCACGAGCGGCGCGTCAAGCTCCGGAGCCTCCTGGCGGTCATGGGCGTCGACGCGCCGACGTACTGGGTCGGCAACTTCGTTGGCGACGGCGCGCTCTACGGCGTCGTGCTCGCGGCCATGTGGGCCATCATGATCGGCGTCGCGCCCCAGCGCTGGATCCGCCAGGGCGCCATGTCCTACCTGCTCCCGGTCTGGGGCGCCTTCCTCATCGCCTACGCGTACTCGCTCTCCTTCTTGTTCGGGACGTCGCCCGCGCGCGCGGTCGTCGGCATCCCGGGCCTGAACCTGCTGCTGACCATGCTGCCCCAGACCATCGTGCTCGTGGCCTGGGTTTTAGCCCACAAGCGCTTCCCGAAGATCTTCACGAAGGCGCGCGTGGAGACGGGCCAGTTCTGGCTCGGCGCCGTGACGAGCCCGTACACGAGCTTCTGGATCGGCTTCTTCCAGATGGGCGCGGGCCACTTCAAGAAGTACGTCTCGAAGCAGACGGTCTACCCGACGCCGCGGGACATCATGGTCGTGCTCGCCGTCGAGGGCGCCTGCCATTTGCTATTAGTGCTCTATCTCGACGGCCGCGCGCGGCTGCCCGTCGCGCTGCCGCCGCACGGCAACGACCTGGACCCCGAGGAGGACGACGACGTCCGCGCGGAGCGCCAGGCCGTGCTCGCGACGCCCGACGGGCCGGGCGGCGACGAGGAGGCGGGGGCGGCGCCCGCGCTCGTGGTGAGGCACCTCCGCAAGGTCTTCCCGGCGGCGAAGCCCGGCGACGCGGACGTCGTCGCCGTGCGCAACAACTGCTTCCGGGTGCGCCGCGGCGAGTGCTTCGGGCTGCTGGGCGCCAACGGCGCGGGCAAGTCGACGACGCTGAACATGATCATTCGGCACACGGTGCCGTCGGCCGGGGACGCGCGGATCATGGGCCACTCCGTGCTCGACGACTTCGACGCGGCCGCGAAGCACCTGGGCGTCGTCGACCAGCACAACACGCTCTGGGACTCGCTGAGCGCCCAGGACCACCTCGAGCTCTTCGCCATGCTCCGGGGCTGCCCGCGCGGCGAGGCGCGCGCGCTCGTCGACGCGTGTCTGGAGGATCTCGAGCTGAAGCCGCACGCGGCGAAGCTGAGCCGCGACCTGAGCGGCGGCATGAAGCGCAAGCTCTGCTGCGCCATCGCGCTGATCGGCGACCCGGCCTGCGTGCTCCTCGACGAGCCGTCCGCGGGCCTCGACCCCGTCGCGCGGCGGAACCTGTGGAACGTGCTGGGCGCGACGATGTCCGCGCGGGGCGTCGTGCTGACGTCGCACCTCATGGACGAGGTCACGGTGCTCTGCGACCGCATCTCCATCATGACCAAGGGCACGATGCGCTGCCTGGGGACGCCCCAGCATCTGGTGGACGCGTACGGGCGCCACTACGAGCTCACCTTGGTCCACACGCTCGACGCGGACCCCGCGAAGCTCGACGAGTTCGTCCACGCGTCCTTCGCCAAGCGGAGCGCGCTCGACAGCGTCATGCAGAACCGGCGGACCTACCTCATCGACCGCGACGCCGTCGACGTCGCGAGCGCGTTCCGGTCTTTGGAGAAGCGGAAGAAGGCGCTGGGGGTCGACGAGTACGCGTTCAACCAGCCGTCGCTGGAGCAGGTCTTCCTGAAATTCGCCGCGTCCGCGCGCGACGACTTCCTCGAGGCCGAGCCCGTCACGGCGAAGCCCCACGGCAACTTCGGCGAGGACGCGGGCGACGCCGAGGCGCCGGCCGCGCTCACGCGCGGGACGTCGTTCTCCCACAAGCGCGGGCGATAACACGCGCATTAGGCATATTGGTCGGGGTCGTAGAGGAACAGGTGGGGCCGCGGCTTGTAGAGCACGCGGCAGACCTGGGAGTAGGGCTCGATGCCCTTCTTCCCCGCGGCGAAGCCGTACAGGTCCGCCGCGAAGGTCTGGCAGTTGCGCGACTCCTCGTGGTAGGCCGCGTCGCGCATCTGGTAGTTGAGGATCATCGCGAAGATGTGCTTCTTGGTCCGGAAGGCGAGGCGCACGTCGCCCGAGTGCTGGACCTTCGGGTCGAGGAAGCGGTCCGTCGGCCGCCGGCCGGCGAACCTCGCGAGGTAGGCCTCGAGCTGGGCCCGGTCCGTGAAGTCGACGTCGACGAGGCGCACCTCGCAGAGCTCGCTCCGCCAGGGCGCCTGCATGGCCGCCGGCATGGCGCCGATGAGCTCCGTGGCCTCGCCGGGTGGAGCCGCGGGGAGCCAGTTGCAGCGGCCGCCGTAGCCGCCGAGGCCGTGGAGCCACGCGAGCTCGCAGACCGTCGCCGTGCCGTCGTCCCACTCGAGGAGCACGGCCGCGTGGTAGGTCAGCACATCCTTCGCGGACTCCCTCGCCTTGCTGTAGCGGTGCGCGAAGAGGTGGCACCGCGTCGCGCGCGCGTCGTTCGCCGCGGCGACCATGGCCCGGCCCGGAAAGCACGCGAGCGCGCCGTCCCTGCGCGTGACCCAGAAGCAGAACCCGGGGCTCCGCGGCACGTAGCCGCGCGCGGTCCACGCCGGCGCGCGCAGCGTCGCGCGGACGCTCCGGACGGCCCGGCGGTCCGGGAAGGTCGGCGCGGCGCCGCCCGCCCAGCGGCTGTCCCAGAACCGCTTCACGACGGACCGGAGCGTCCCGCGGACCCGGCACGTGATCGCGAGCACCTCGAGCGGCTCGGCGAGGCCCGGCCAGCCGTTGAGCGGGCCGCCGCCGTCGAAGACGTAGCGGCCGTCGGCGGCGCGCGCGACCCCGGCGAAGAAGGCGCCCGCGCGGATCTGCGGCAGCGGCCGCCGCGGCTTCAACGCGCCCGCCGCGTCGCAGTGCTTCGGGTCCGCGAAGTCGTCGCGGACGATCTGCGCGTGCCAGACGCAGCCGCCGCCGCGGTCGTCGTCGTCGCCGTCCTCGCGCACGTCGTCGAGCGCGTCGTCGGCGTCGTGGAGGTCGAAGTGCTCCTCCTCGTCTTCGTGGACGTGGACGCTCGAGGCGAGCGCGTAGGGATTCTCCTTGTCCGCGCGGAACGCCGGCGCCGCGGCGACGAGCGCGACCTCCTCCGCCTCCTCCGGTGCGGCGACTGGTGCGGCTGCCTCGGGCGGCTGCCCCATCACGGGGTGGACACGGAGGGGTGCCATGCTGGCCGAGGCTAGCGCTGCTGCTCAGCCATCACGGGGTGGACACGGAGGGGCGCCATGCTGGCCGAGCTGGCAGCGTCGTCGGGGCAGCCGCATGCGGCCCATGCGTTGGATGCACCATCGGCGCGGGCGAGGTTGCTGTGGCGAGGGGCCGCAAAAACAGGCCGATCGCGTCGGGGAGCTGCGCGCACGGGCACGCCGTGCACGTCCGTTCGAGGGTATGGCCTGGCGCGCGCTCATCTCGCGGCGGCTCCACGAGCTGCGCATCGTCTGCTGCCCCGAGTCGCCGGCGAGCGCGCCCGTGCGGTCCTTCCTCGCGAACAACTACGAGGGGCTCAAGACGCTGAACCCCAAGTTCCCCTTCCTCGTGCGGACCGGCGAGGCCGACCCCTACTTCCTCGCGACCTACGGCTACGGCCACACGGAGAAGAAGTCGCTCGCGGGCCTCGACGAGGCCGAGGTCGTCGCGGCGCTCCAGGACCTCGTCGCGCTCGGCGAGAAGCACCCGCGATCATGGGCCGCCTCCGAGGACCTCCCGCCCGCCGTCGTCAAGGCGGTCTAGGCGCGGGTACGGGCGTAACGCTCCGCGAGCCGCTTCGGGATCCGGGGGCCCGCGTCCGCCCGCGCCGCGTCGGGACCGCGGGCGCCGCGCGGGACGACCGGCGGCGGGGCGACCGCTGGAATCTCCCCCTGGAAAAGTTTAGCGGGCGTCGCAGAGCTTCCCCGCGTGGTGGACGATCCAGCCGCAGCCCTCGAACGCCTCGTAGAGCGGCTTCGCGTCCATCCGCGCGCGCGTCAGCTGGCCGTAGTGCGAGGCCGTCTCCAGCGTTTCGGAGTGTGTCCTGCCGCGGTGGTGGTGG
>NW_008705593.1:113123-128588 GCF_000186865.1 Aureococcus anophagefferens
GAAGAAGTCGCGCAGCGCGCAGGGGTCGTCGAGCAGGCGCGCCGTGCCCCACCGTTCGCGGATCGCGCGCAGCACGTCGCCGAAGTAGCCCGCGAGGCACTCGGGGCACGTGACCTCGCGGTGGACCTCGCGCGCGCCGTCCCTGAGGGCCTTGGCGCGCGCCGCGTCGCCCTGAAGCGCCTTGACCGTGGGCGCGAGGGTCTCGGCGTCGACGACGACGTGCGTCGCGCCGTCCTCGAGCGCCGGGTAGTAGAACTCGACCGCGTCCATGTCCCACTGGAGCACGACGCTCCCGAGGGACCAGAGGTGATTGAGGTTCCAGGAGTAGGAGCCGTGCGTCGACCCCGGCAGGTTCAGCAGGAAGCGGTAGGCCGCGTAGTCGACCTGGTCGCTGGGAGCTTTGGCCGTGATCTTCTCCGGATGCCGCACCGCGGCCGCGATGGCCTCCGTGTAGTTCTGGGGCGGCGCGCCCGCGACGCCGTCGCAGAAGTGGGGGTCCTTGCGCAACGCGCAGGGAAGCGGCGGCGCGTGGGAGAGACACTTCACGTCGACCTCGTGCGGCGCCGCTAGCGTCTGCGCGGCGGCCGCGAGGCGCGCGAACGACCCGAAGTTCTTCAAACAGTCCGCCTCGCGGTGGTTTTTGTCGTCGTGCGGGGAGATGCTGCCGCGCCAGAACGCGCGCTTGCGTCGGTGCTCCCACGGTCGTGCATTCGCCGCGCGCTGGAGGACGGCCCGAAAGTCTCGCCAGTCGTCGACGTTCGCAAAGTAGGGGTTCGGGATCATGACGCCGTCCCGCGCGGCGTGGGACTTGGCGATGACGAGGCACGGGTCGCCCGCGTGGCAGACGCCCGTGGAATCGTCGGAAAATTGGTAGACGGCGTTCGGCAGTTCTGCCGCGACCTACGAGGGCGCGTAGGTCATAGGTTCGTAGCCCGTCAAAAGCGGTACGGAGCGACACCGGCCGCGACGGACGTCACGAACGCGAGGTGCTTGTCGATCTTCTCCTGCGTCGCCGCGTAGTGTATGAAATGCTTGTCGACGACGACGACGCCATCGAGGATCATCACCGTGGACGACTTCACCCAGAGATAGTCCCGCAGATATCGCGCCGGGTCCGTGGCGTCGACGCCGTCGTAGGCGTAGACAGACCGGTTCAGCTCGCGCATGATCTTCGAGCGGTCGAGCTTAGCGTTGATGATTTGTAGGATGAGGAGCAAAAAAAGCATCGCGCCCAGTCGACGCGTCGATGAATTGGTCGCGGAGCGGACCTGAATTACACGTCTCCGACTACTGCTCGATCAAGCCCTCAATGAAGCTTCAACGTGTGGATTTTGTAGGCCTTCTAGGGGCCCCTAGGCAACGCGCGGTCTGGGCGTCTTTCGCTAAGTCCCCGGGCAGTCTCCGCCAGGTCCTCCGGCGTCTCCGGCGCGTCTCGGAAGTCGCGTCTTGGCCGCGTCTGGGGCGTCTCGGCCGCGTCTGGCGGCGTCTGGCCGGCGTCTGGGCCGGCGTCCCGCGTCTGGGCTGCGTCTCTCGCGCGTCTCTCGCGTCCCGCGGGTCTGGCTTCGGTCCCGGGGTCGTCTTTCGTGGTCGTGGGTTCGGTCCTGGGGTGGTCTCTGGCGTCTTTTTTTTCGCGTCCCGGCCGCGTCCCGCGTCTCCGGCGCGTCTCGGCCGCGTCCCGGGGCGTCTTGGCCGCGTCCTGCCGCGTCCCGGAACTCGCGTCTCCCGCGTCTCGGCCGCGTCTGCAAGACGCAACGTTGCCTAGGGGCCCCTCCTTCTGGTGCGGCCCCACGGCGCGACAACCGGACGCCAGACGGGGAGTCCGACTGGGCTTCGCCTCGACGACAAGTTCGACGACGACGCGCCCGCTCTGTCGGCATGAACGGGTGAGCGGTACAACTTTTACTCGTCCTCCGAGTCGTCGCTGTCCCCCGAGTCGTCGCCGCCGCGGTGGTTCTCGGCGACGACGAGGAGCCCCTCGGCGACGAGGGCCTCGGCGACGCCGACGCGGTCGTCGTCGCCGCCGTCGTGGGGCAGCGACGACACGAGCGCGGGCCGCGCCGGGTGCGTCGCGAGGAGCGCCTCGAGCGCGGGCGCGTCGTCGGCCTCGAACTCGAGGCACGCGACGGGCCGCGCGCGGTGCTGGACCGCGTTCGCGCGCGCGTGGTAGAGCAAGACGCGGCCGTCGGGCGCGAGGCAGAGCCGCGCGTCGCGGCGGTTCGCCGCGTAGACGCGCGACGACGCCGCGACCGGCGGCGCCGCGGCCGCGGGCGTCGGCGGCGGCAGCTTCTCGGCGACGAAGTCGGCCGCGAGGTCGTCGGCGGCGTCGTCGAGGGCCGCGAGGGCGTGCGCGAGGACCTCCTTGAGCTTCGCCGCGGCCTCGCGCGCGAAGTCCGCGCGGCGGCGCCGCTGCGCGCGCGCGCCCCGGGGGATCTCACCGTCGTACGCGACGGCCGCGACCTCGGCGACGCTGCCGTCGTCGTCGTCGTCGTCGTCGTCGCCGTCGTCGTCGTCGTCGTCGTCGTCCGCGGGCTCGTCGTCGTCGTCGCCGTCGTCGCCGGCGTGCGCGACGCCGAGGAAGTGCGCGTAGTCGCGCGGGAGCGCTTTGCGGAGGCCGCAGTCGCCGCGCTGCGCGCTCTCGAGGGCCTTGGGCAGGAGGCGCTCGAGGAGGTCGATCCACGCGTTGGCGCGGTGGGCCGACAGCGTGACGTGGAGGCTCGGCGCGGCGCCCGTGGCCGCGCGGTGCACGAAGCCCCGCGGCAGGTAGAGCACGTCGCCCGGGTCGAGCGTGACCTCGGCGCGCAGGGTCCCGTAGAGGGCGTCGAGGGCCTCGTCGTCGAAGTCCTGGCTGGAGACGCGCGGCAGCTTCAGGTCGTCGGCGTCCGGCGCGAAGATCTGCCACGTCTTGGAGCCCTCGGTCTGGAGCACGAAGACGTCGACGTCGTCCCAGTGCGCCGCGAAGCCCTGGGCCGCGCCGCCGGGCGTCAGGTAGCTGTTGGCGCCCACGGTCGAGCCGAACTCGTCCTCGAGGCAGCGGCAGAGCGCGTGGACGCGCTCGTTGGAGTCCGCGGGGCACCGGAGCCGCACGGTCGCGCCCTCCGTCTCGAACGCGCGTTTCGCCCACGCGGCGTCGACGGGCTCGCCGTCCCGCGTGAGCGTCGTGCGCGCGCCGCGCTCGACGCGCGTGACGTCCGCGTCCCGGCCGCCGACGGCGGCGCCCGTCTCCAGGTACGCGAAGACGTCCGCGGCGCTCATGAGGCCCGAGAGGTAGCCGCCGCCGCGGCCGCGGACGTGGAGCGCCTTCTTCTCAAAGTACTCGCCGTAGAACGTCCGCGCGCCGACGGGCGCGAGCAGCGCGCGCAGCGCGCGCCGCGCGGCCGAGTCGCCGTCCTCGAGGGGCCGCCCGCGCGCGGCGGCCCGGAGCGCGCCGTCTCGCAGGTCCGCGCCGGACGCGTCGACGACGCCGAGCACGGCGCCGTCGGGCGCCTCCGGGTCCGCGGCGCGCCGCTCGGCCCGGGCGGCCTTGGCCTCGAGCTTCGCGCGCTTCTTCTCGCGCTTCGGGTCGAGCGCGCGCGCGTCGCCGGCGCGCACGAGGGGCTGCTGCTGCTGCTTCGCCTTGTTCTTGTGCTTCTTCTTGCGCTTCAGCGCGGCGCGCGACTGGCCGCCGCTCGAGTGCGACGCGTCCATCGCCGATGCGTCGCGAATAAAAACGCTGCGTTGGCGGTCTACGACTGCTGCGGCGCTCGAACCGGCTCACACCTTCGATCGCCGGTTCAGCAAACCCATGTTGACGAGACAAGGTGCCGATACCAAATCATTTGCGTGCCCTTCGATTAGCTGACACTCTGGGCGCGGGCTGCGATGTCGGGCAGCTACGAGCGCCTCGGGGGGGGCTGGTCGACGCGGGAGCGCGTGGTCGCCTGCGTCGGCGTCGTCGCGACGGCGGCGCTCGGCGGCCTCGCGCTGCTGCGGCTGCCCGGCGGCGCCGGCGCGCCGGCGCCGGCCCTCGTCGCGTCGACGGCGGCCATCGACGCGTCGCCGACGAAGGCGAGCCTCCAGTTCCAGCTCTACAAGATCGCGCTGAGCGTGCGCGAGGGCGAGGCCCACGCCGTGCACGACCTCGTCAACGACACCTTCGCGCACGTCGATCCGAATTTCGACCTCGGCTGCGACGGCGTGAAGATCAACGGCTACCTCATGTCCTACGGGCCCCAGGTCCACTGGGTCGAGGCGTCCATACTGTCCAACGACCCCCAGCCCATCAAGTACTGGCAGGACTACTTCGAGGAGCTCAACGGCGACCTGTCCTCATGGAACGCGTTCATGCACAACAAGGTGAGCATGTTCACGTCGAACGTGACCGCGCCGTACCTGCGCATGGTCGAGAACAAGATCCCCCTCATGCTGCGGACGTCCGACGGCTACAGCGGCAAGGCGAGCCCGACGGGCGAGCTCGCCCACGTCCTCTTCCAGGTCGCGGGCCGCATGTACGAGATCGCGGGCCCCGTGACCGCGGAGGTCCGGTCCGCGCTGGGCACGGACGACTGGGCGCCCTGGAGCGACTTCGAGTGCCCGACGGCCCACATGCTCGACTCGAACCTCGACGAGTACGTGACGACCTACGACGGCTACGTCGCGGCGGCGAACACGGCGATGCAGAAGTGGGCGGCGGACAAGGGCTACTACCCGCCCATGCTCAGCGGCGTGTCCGTGTCCGCGGAGCACGGCGCGTCCGAGACGCTCGACGACGACGACCTCGTCGACGACCTCCAGTCCATCGCGGACGTCCACAGCTACGCGGAGCTCGAGACGGACGCGTGCGCGATCACGCGCATCGAGACCGTGTCCGCCAAGGGCTTCCGGTCGCCCGTGCGCTACGTCGCCAACGCGTTGGCCAACGACGCCCTCGCGACGACGGACCCCGCCACCGGCGAGAAGACGGGGCTCACGGTCGAGGACTACAACAGCTACATCTGGAAGACGCACGCGGAGATCGCGGGGTCCTACGACAACTGGGCGGGCTGGGACCACTGGATGGACCAGCACATCGGCCTCAAGTACGTCGGCTCCGACTCCTGCGCCGTGTCCCACCAGCTCAACGCCAACCTGACCGCGCGCGGCGTCGCCGTCGGCCAGCGGACGACGGCCGACTACGGCGCGGAGAAGGCCATCCACTGGTACACGGGCTACGCCGGCTCCATGACCTGGGAGTACTGGGTCACGGGGTGCCCGTCCTACTCCACGGACTCCGAGGCCGACGTCTGCGCCTGCCACGCGTCCAACAACGACAAGATCTTCCTCGAGGAGACGGGCGCGAACTGCACGCGCTTCGGCGAGGACAAGTGGCTCATCCACGACCGCGCCTAGGTTCCCCCCCGCCCTTCCTTTTTAAATAAGCATGTTCGAAACGACTCACCGGAAGCCCGAGTCCGCCTCCATGGCCATCTCCATGAAGGACCCGCGGAGGCCGACGCCCGCCTTCCGCCCGCTCGTCGCCGCGTTGGCCGCGGGCGCGGCCTTGGGCTTCGCTTCCTCCGCCGACGCCTCGAACTGCTCCGGCGCGGCGAGGCCGTCGATCTGGGCGCAGGCGGCCCGTTCGACGGCGAATTCGCCCCCCGACTTGGCCGCGAGCGCCGCGAGGCATCCGCAGACGCGCGTCCGCGCCGCGTCGCCGCGGCCCTCCTCGAGGTCCACGGTCTCGAAGAGGTCCGCGACGCCGGCCCCGCGGCAGGCGTCGAGGAAGGTCTTGACGTTCTCCCGCGCCTGGAAGGGCTTGGGCGCCCGGTGCGTCCGGAGCCGCGACCCGAGCGCCGCGCTCGCGAGGTCGCAGAGCACCTGGGCGGGAACCGGGTGATGCAACGTTTTTTGAACGTGCATGTTCCGCGCGCGCGCGTTCCAAAACAAGCATCGACGCTTCGAGCGCGCTCCGAGAGACGATCGCTCGTCCAAAAGTCAGCCGAAACGAGTGGAAAACGACCGAGATAGAAGTCGGGAACGTCGCGCCCGTTTCCCGCCCTGGCGAGCGCGACGCCGTCGCGGAGGCCGGCCGTGCCCTCGACCCGGATGCCCAGCACTTTCTCGATCCAGGACGACGTCGCGTCCTCGAGGAGGGAGCTCTCCGTGGACTTGGTCGCGGCGAGCTTGACGTCGTGCGCCGCGGCCTCGCGGCGCGCCTCGGCGACGTAGTGCGGGTCCGCGACCTCGAACGCGGGGACGAAGACGCCGTCCTGGCGGTGGAAGCCCCCGGGCTTGAGCCCGTCGGGGAGCAGGTCCGTGACATCCTTGCCGTCGGCCTTGCGCTTCGCGATCTGCTTGTTGCGCACGAGGTCCTTGTTCAGCTTGAACGACTTCCGGCTGTCGAGGCGCCACTTGAGGTCGACGAGCGTCACGTTCTTCTCCAGGGCCGCGAGCCAGGCGTCCATGCAGGACTCGCCGAAGGGGCCGTTGCCGACGAGGTTGAGCGCCGCGAGCGCGTCGTTCCCGGCGACGCCCTCGGCTAAAAGGACCGCGCCCGCGGAGCTGATCTTGTTCCCCTCGAGGTCGAGGGCGGCGATCTTGCTCGTCTCGAGGATGGTTTTCAGCCAGGCGCAGTCCGCGTCGCCGAGCTCGAGCTTGCGGAGCTTCACAGACTTGACGGATTCGTTGTGGGACAGCGCCGACGCGAGCGACGCGCCGTACTCGCCCGGTTTCATCTTGAAGAGGGCGTTGCCGCTGAGGTCCACCTCGGCGACGACCTCCGTGCAGGCGGCGACCTTGCCGATGATCTCCTTCGGAGAGGCGGCGCCGAAGCGAGGCATGGCGGTAGGCGACCTGGCAGTTAATGAGCTGCCATCGCGGGCAGCCGATGGGGCTGCTCGCTGAAGTTGCACGTCAATTTGAAGTGAGACAGTCGATCGAGCCGGAATATCGATGGCCGCAGCGATGCGGTGCTCGCTGCCTATCCTCCTGCTCGTTCCGGGGACGCTGGCCTTCCTGTCGCCGATGCGACCGCCGGAACGACCGCTGTCGCCCGGCGGCCGCGCGGCGTCGATGCGACCGCCGACGCGCCTGCGCTTCGACCTCGACTCCCTGGGCCTCAGCGGCGAGAGTGGCAAGAACGCCCTCATCGGCGTCTGGCTCTTCGGCGGCCTCATCCCGGCCCTCATCGGCATCAACTCCTACGCCGTCGACAAGCTCTCGGCGCCGGCCAAGTACGACGGCTTCGTCGACACGGACGCGGCCAAGGTCGCGGCCGGCGCGGCGCGGCTCCCGCTCGCGTCCGCGGGCGCGCCGGACGCGGTCCTCGCCGACGACGTCGTCGCCGTACTCGACGCCTTCGCCGCGAGCTACGACGCCGGCGCGTTCCTGCCCCTGGGCGCGGCGCTCGGCGCGGACGCGGGCGACGCCGCCGCGGGGCAGCCGCTTTATTTGCCGAGGGCGGCCTTCCGCGCCGCCGTCGCGCGACGAACTCGCGGCGCGCCGGACGCCGCCCTCGACGCCGTCTTCAACGCCTGGGCCGGCGGGAGCGGCGCGCGCGCCCGGCGTCTTTTTACCCGCCCTTTTCGACGCGGAGCTCCCTCTTATCTCGTCGGCACGCCTCTTTTTCGCCAGCTGCCGACCTTATTCCGGGACGCGAGAGCACGATTCGGGATTCCAAGCATTCGCGCCGCTCCCCGTCGGCGCGCGCGCATTTCACCCCCGGCACAGGTCGCGCCGCAGCCCAAGGTCGACGCCGCGCTCGCGGCCTGGCGCGCGGGCGACGGGTCCTGGAACCTCGGCGCCGTGGACCGGGCCATCGCCGGCGGCACGGCGTCCGTCGCCTTCGGCTTCTTCGGCCTCCTCGTCCTCGACGTCCTCGCCCTCGTCTTCTTCGGCGGCGCGGCGAAGAGCCTCATCTTCGACGCCGGCGCGTAAGGTCCCGATATATGTCGCGCCGGGGTCCGAGAAGCGGGTCGTTAACGCGGCGCTCCGCGGGCGGGGGAGGTCGGGGGGTGCGCGAGGCCGCGTCGCCGCGTGGCGCGCGGCCTACCCCCGCTGGCCCGCGACCTGGATGTGGCGCGCCTGGCCGTGCTTGCGGTCGTCGGCGTCCTCGGGCGCGACGGCGCTGTAGCCGTCCGCGGGGCTGCCGGGGCTGATGGGCTCGAGGCCGCGCGCGGAGGACAGCGGCGCGCGCGCGAGGAGCGCGTCGAGCTTGGCCGCGAGGTCCCGGAGCGCGTCGTCGGACTTGGCCTGCTGCTTGTCGCGGTGCTTCGCCTCGGCGCGGGACGCGCGCGCGAGGGAGTGGAGCGAGCCGGCGAGGTCGGTGACCTGGACCGTGAGCCGCTTGAGGCCCGGCGACTCGTCGTCGCCGTACAGGCCGTCGCCGTCGGACTCGTCGCCGCCCGGCGGCGCGCCCGGCGGGTCCGCGAGCGACGGCCGCGCGGAGCCGACGTTGGAGCCGGGCAGCGCGCCGTCTTCCAGGCCGAAGGACGTCCGGTCGGGCGTCGCGCCGCTCGCGTCCGCGCGGCTCGGCCGCCGATCGCCGTTGCGCGCCATCTGCACCGCGCCGTGGAAGGACCCGCGGCGGCCCGGCCGCCCCTTCGGGTTCGGGTCGTCGACGAAGGTCATGGTCGCCGCGAGCGTGCGCCGCCGCTTCGCGACGGCCTCGCGCATGGTCCGCTGCGCCTCCGTCTCCTCGCCGTCGACGTCGCGCTCCGTCCGGTGGAGGAAGCCGTTCCACGCGGACGACCGCCGGCTCGGCGTGTTGGCGCCCAGGTTCTTCTTCGACTCGGCCCTCAATCTTTTCGTGATGGCGTCGGCGCCGATCTGGAGGAACCGCGCCTTGACCGTGTAGAAGACGACGGCCATGCGGATGATCTTCCGCTCCGCCTCGTGCATGGGCGTGGCCAGAATCTTGATCATCTTCTCCCGGCTCAGGCAGATGACCTCGAGGTAGGACAGCGCCGCCGTGCAGATCATGTCGATCAGATCCACGTTGTCGAGCATGAAGTCCTCGCCCCAGACGCCGTCTTTGGAGATGATGCGGCCCTTGCGCGCGGCGATGCCGTTCGTGATGATGAAGAGCGACAGCCCCAGGTCGATGACCTCCGTCGGCGCGTAGACCAGGCTCTGGATGGCCTGGCTCAGGTCCACGACGAAGGGCGGCGTCACCTCGCGCAGGTACCAGACCTGGCGGACCCACGCGTTGTTCGCCGCCGCGACCTCGTCTCTCAGCGAGATGGACATGATCTTCTCGAGCTGGCGGTAGTTGACCTGGCGCTGGTGCTCCTTGGAGTGGAGGAGGAACATGCGGCAGCGCCGCTTCAAATTCGTCGGGAACTTCTTGTCGGCCATCATGAAGTTGAGCTCGTCCATGCGCTGGCGGAACGCGTTGCCGTAGATGTCCATGTGGCTCACCAAGGTCACGAACTGGCCGATCATGTAGGCCCAGAAGACGGCGCCGCAGAGCATGATGGCCGTCGCGACGATGACCTCGATGTGGCCCGTCGCGGAGATGTCGCCGAAGCCGATGCCCGTCATCGTGTAGACCGCGAAATACAAGCTCGCGCAGTACTTGTGGCGCACGATGGTCTTGTCGAAGTAGTAGTCGTAGATGGCCTCGCAGGCGCTCGCGTCGCCCCGCGCCTTGTTGAAGCGCTCCGTGACGTAGCCGCCGTCGTCCGTTTGGGTCGCCAGGGGCACGCCGTGCATCTTATAGGTCGTCGCGTTCGCCGCGGACACCCCGACGGCCTCGCCGTAGTAGCCCTCGGCGTCGTAGCTGCACCTATGACCGACGACGCGGCTCTGGGTCTCGCTGAGCTTGTCCATCCACGTGTAGCCGGAGCCGAAGCCCGCGATGTCCGGGTGCGCGACCATGCCCCAGATGCACGCGTTCCAGTGCGCGTAGAGCACGAGCGTGAAGAAGAACTTGTACATGCTGATCTCCGTGTAGGTGAACGCGAAGACCGCGGCGGCCTCCCACCGCGCCAGGATCCGCGACGCGCGGATGACGCGCGCGAGCTTTAAAAGGCGCAACAATCGCAGGATCTTGACGAACTGGCCCCCGGAGCCGCCCCCCGAGGGGCCGCCCCCCTTGGCCGCGGCGATGACGAGCATGATCGTCTCCAGCGGCAGGCTCGACACGAAGTCGATGATGGCCCAGCCCGTGAGGTAGCGGACGGCGATGCGCCGGTGCGACTTGACGACGAGCCCGTGCATGTCCTCGAAGCCCATGAAGAACTGGAGCACGAAGTCCGTGATGAAGACGCTGTCGACGATGCGGTTCAACGCGAAGAGGGGGATCTCGTGCGTGTTCTTGAGGGACACGGAGCCGCTGAACGCGACCTCGACGGGCGTCACGACGGCCGTGAAGAGCAGGGCCGCGAAGGTCACGCCGTCCCAGCGCTGGATGAAGCGGCTGTGGGGGTCGATGATCCAGCCGTCGCTCTCCCGCAGCCGCTTCCGCACGGCGTCGACCTCGTCCACCAGCGTCTTCTGCGCGGCGTCGTCGTGCATCGCGTACTTGGAGGGTTCGAAGAGGCTCTTGCCCGCGTTGCCTTCCATGACGTAGCCGCGGCCCATGGAGGGGCGCCCGGGCATCTCGTCCATCATGGTCTGCCCCGACGTCCAGCTGTCCTCGTGCTCGGGCCCGACGGCGACGCGCATGCCGCCCAGGTTCCCAATGGACATGCGCCCCGCGGGACCGCCCGCGTCCCCGTCGGACGTCGCCGCCGCCACGGCCGCCATGGCGCTCGTGCCGCGAAGGACGCCTCGGGACCGCTCGACCCGACGTCTAGGCCCGGAGAGACGCCGCGCTTCGATCCATCATCTACCGCCAGCCCGCTCCACGACAGGGGCCGCTACGCTATGGTTTACTGGGGGAAGCAACTACGCCTGCTCCATCGGCGCCACGGGGCGACGGTGCCGTTCCAACCGGCAAGTCGACGGGCCGGCCTTACGCGACCGCGCGCGCGGCCCGGAGCGCGCCCGCGAGGGGCAGCACGGCGTACTCGACGAGGACGTAGGACGCGACGCCCGCGGCGATGGACACGGGCAGCGCGGGCAGCGGCGCGCGGTGGAGCGCGAGGAGCAGAAAGGTCACGCCGAGGCCCAGGAGCGTCGCGACGAAGCAGGCCGCGCCGCTCGCGGCGTGGCTCGAGAAGGCGTTGGACACGAGGACGCTGTAGAAGACGAAGTCGCCGAGCCCCAGCTTCACGGACGACGGCGCGCCGGCGCCGGCGCCGGCGCCGTCGCCGTCGCCGTCGAGGTCCGCCTCGTAGAGGAGGCCCGGCAGGGGCTCGCCCGTCTCGCCCATGAGCTGGACGAGCCAGCGGAGCGGGCCGCAGGGCGCCAGCACCGCGAAGGCGTCGTAGGCCGCGAGCGCGACGAGCAGGCACCACGACGTCACCGGCGGGTAGTGGCTCAGCTGCCAGGCCATGACGACGGCGACGACGACGAGCGCGGCCTGCGTCGCCGCCTTCGGGAACCGCAGGTAGGCCGGCTCGTAGATGGCCAGGACGCCCAGCACCGCGCCGTTGTACGCGCAGAGGCCGAACGACGCCAGATCCGCGAACTCGAGGCCGAGCTCCTCGAGGGACGCGAGGACCAGCACGCCCCCGAGCAGCCCGAGCAGCAGGCCGCTCGACAGCATCATGTAGCCCCGCAGGATGCGCGTGCAGCGGAACTTGTAGAGTGCGAGCACCGCGAGCGTCGCCGCGAGGAGCGCGCAGACGACGACGCCCGCGTTCGCGGCGCCCTTGCCCACGCGCTCCAGGCCGCTGTCCGCCGGGTCGTCGTCGTAGACCACGAGCGACCCCGTCTCGACGCGCACGGTCACGACGAAGAAGGACGCGACGAGCATCGTCGCCGACACGGGGCGCACGACGGCCCCGAAGGACGCGAGCGCGTAGGACGCGTCGCCCGCGTCGAAGCCATGGCGCTTTGGCGGCGGCGCCTCGGCGTCGCGCGGCGCTTTTAGCAGCGGCGACTCGTCCGTCGCCGGGTCGTTCTTCATCATCGTCGTCGACTCTGGACGTGAGGATGAGCAACCATCGTCCGACGCTGCCCCGCTCGATGACGCGATGATGCCGCATCGACATCGATGATGGTGGCATCTCGGTTTATCGCTTTGCGCCCCGCCCTGGCGCGGCTCGTCGCTCTGCTCGTCGCTCTGCTCGCCCGCGGCTGCCGCGCGGACGTCGACGCCTGCGGCCTCGCCGCCCCGCCGACGCTCGCCGCGAACCAGACCGTGGGTCTGGTGCGCATCCAGAAGACGGGCAGCACGACGCTGGCGCACCTCTGGGACCTGCAGATCCGGCGCGGGGACCGCAAGGTCTGGAACGAGTGGTCCCACCTGAACCACCACGACTGGAGCAAGCTCAAGGCGCCCGCGCGCGTCCACGGCGAGCTGCTGCCCAAGAAGGAGGTCGTCGTGCTGAACCTGCGGGACCCCGTGGAGCGCGTGCTCAGCGAATACTACTTCTGCAGCGAGCGGCTCAACTGCGTGCAACAGACGCAGTGGGACTACAGCCACCGGACTTCGAAGAACGTGTCCGCGCTCTTCAGACGCATGCGGCAGCACGTCTTCGGCGAGGCGCCCCTGGGCCTCCTGGAGTGGCTCCGCTGGCCGGAGAACCCGGCGCACGAGCGGCAGGCGCACTACGTCTCCGGCTACCGCTACGGGCGCAGCGCGAACGTCTCGCGGGTCTCGCTCGACGGCGCCGCCGCGCGGCTCTGCGACGCGGGCGTCGTCGTGCTCCTGAGCGCGGACCTGCCGGCCGCGTCCCTGGCCCTCGCGCGCGCCGAGCTCGGCTGGGAGGTCACGGCCGACGAGTGGGCCAAGCACCGCGCGCCCGGCTCGATCCACTTCGACGCGGCGCCGAAGCACCTCGCGGCGTTCCCCGAGCGCGAGGCCGTGGACGACGACCTACGCGCCGAGATCCGCGCGCGCAACCCGCGCGACGCCGCGCTCTACGACCGCGCGCGGCGCATCGTCGAGACCCGGGCCGCGATGCTGCCCGGGGGGTAAACGTCTCTTAGTTGAAGTTGTGATGCGGCAGAGCATGAGGCTGCCTCATGTGCTCGTCCTCGCGGCCGTCGCCGTCGCGGCCCCACCGGCCGCGACGGACGCCTGCGGCCGCGGCACCATCCCTCGGTTGCGCGGCGGCACCAACGAGACCGTGGGCCTCGTCCGCATCCAAAAGACGGGCAGCACGGCGCTCTGCGCCCTCTGGGACAAGCAAAAGAAGCGGCTCGCGGCCTTCGACGAGTGGAGCCACGGCGACCACCACGACTGGCACCAGGTGCGCACGGGCGCGGGCTTTTACAGCGCGAAGCAGCGCCGCGCGCCCGTCGACGTCGTCGTCGTGAACCTGAGGGACCCCGTGGAGCGCGTGCTCTCGGAGTACTATTTCTGCGTCTCCCGCAAGAACTGCGTGCAGCAGCTCCAGTGGGACTACGCGCACCGCGGCACCCGCGACGCCACGGCGGCCTTCGTGACGCTGCTGCGCGCGCGCATGCTCGCGCACCTCAACGGCACGCGGAGCCTCGGCCTCAAGGAGTTCGTCAACTGGCCCGGGAACCCCGCGCACGAGCGCATGTCGCAGTACGTCTCCGGCCTGCGCTACGGCCAGTTCTGGCGCGGCGCGTCCCTCGAGGACGCGCGGCGCAACCTCTGCGACGACCGGACCGTCGTGCTCCTCAGCGCGGACCGGCCGAACGCGTCGCTCGCGCTCGCGCGCGCGGAGCTCGGCTGGGCCCTCACGCGGGGCGACTGGGCCCGCCGCGTCGAGCCCGGCCGCAAGTCGAAATTCGTCGCGGCGCCGGACCACCTGCCGCCGGATCCGCCGCGGGCCGCGGTCGACGCGGAGCTCGTCGCGGAGATCCGCGAGCGCAACCCCGCGGACGCCGCGCTCTACGCCCTCGCCGTGGCCATCGTCGAGAGCCGCGCGGCGCTGCTCGAGCCCGCGCCGCCGTCGGCGGCCGACGCGCCCACGTCGACGTAAGTTACGCGCCGTCCTGGTAGGTCGGCCGGTCCGCGTCCTGGACGTACTCCGGCATCTTCCGCGCCTCGGGGTCCAGGGGCTCCGCGGTCTCGTCGAGGGGCTTGAAGCCGAAGTCCTCGTAGACCTTGTCGAGCGGGTCCGGCGCGTAGGCCGCGAAGCCGAAGCGGCTCCGCAGCGCCTCGTACTGCTCGCGCCGCAGCTGCGTCTCGACGCCGTGGGGGAGCCCGAAGCCCTCGTCGACGCACGCGGCGAAGACCTCGGCCAGCGGCGCCTCGAGCAGGCCGGCGACCCGGGCGAGGTCGAAGGCGACGTACGCGTCCTCGACCTCGGCGGCGTCGAGCGACGTCACGGCCTCGAGGAGCGCGAAGGCCTGGTCCGCGTCCAAGATGTCGGCAATGCGCGCGTCGTCGCGGATCGGCGGCGGGATGCCGAAGCCCAGGATCGCGTCGGCGACGTAGGATATCGGGAACCGGTAGTCGTCGGCGACGTCCGCGACGGTGGAGTCGCCGAAGGCGTTGCCCTCGCCGGACAGCGTCAGCTGCTCGTTGCCGAAGGTGAGGGCCTCCTCGTCGCCGTCGTCGAGCCACAGGTTCTCCTCGTAGGGGTCGTAGGCCTCGTAGGGCTCCGGCTCGGAGCGGCGCGCCGTGGGCCGTCGGACCGCGACGGGCCGGGCGTGGAACGGCGTTGCGGCGCGGAGCGCCGCGAGCAAGAAGAGCGCTGGGCGGGCCGTCGGCATGCTCGACCACGAGGGCTACGACGAGCTGCTCGCGGCGCCCATGCCTCGCCGCAACAAACAGTCAAGAAAGTGCGAGTTGCAGTCGATACTCTGCCATGTTGACGCTCGGCGTGACATCACTTGGTTGACTCCGAGCTGCCTCGCCCAGGTTGGGCACGCGATGCAGCGGTTCCAGGACTTGGCGCGGCGCTCGGTCTGTGGACCATGTCGCGCCTTGGGCCCGGCTGCGAGTCGCTCGGGAAAGACCATCGGTCGATGGGGAGCAACTTAGTTCGCGTCGGGGCAGCCCGTGGACGACGAGAACGGCGGTTATCGGTGGGGGGCGACCGACGAGGGGCTCGCATTAGTGCTGAGGTCCCGTATGTGCGACCAACTTCGAAGAAACACCCCCTGGAATGTCCCTCCCGAGGGGGCTGTCCGGGCTTGGTCGCACATACGGCCTCGTGCATTGCGCGGTGAGCACCGTGTCGCCCGCGGCGCCGCGCGCCTCTCGGAGCCGGTGAGGTGATCTCGATCAAATCGGCTCGAGTCGAAGAGCTGCCGCGAGGGCATCTGGTCGCTCCCATGACGAACGATTCCCGACGCTCTGTGACTCGAAGGGGACCGAAAATCGGGTCGGGGGAAGCTGCCGCGCCTCATTCCACCCCCTGAGGCTGCCCGTTTGCGTCGCCTCGCAATCGTCCGGATGTCGCGTCTTTTCATGTGCCTCACCCACATGTTTGCGGACCTCAAAGCCACTGGGATCGTTGCACGTCGCTGCATATTCGAGGA